>NC_028451.1:34957799-35028063 GCF_000263155.2 Setaria italica | reverse complement strand
CGCCACCTCCCTTAATAAGAGATTGTGTATCTAGAGAACAACAGGGAGGTGCTGCCGAAATTTTATCTCGGACCGGAGTAGACCATGGATACTAAACCCACCTACACTTCCTCGGGCTGTCCAAAAAACGTGGACAATTCGAAACAGATACGATTATAGATATGCAAAGATCTGCATATTTCCAACCGTATCTCTTTCGAACGGGAGACGCCTAACTAGGTTACGTGATATACGAACATTATACGGAAATAGAGGTGTAGCATGCCTCACCTTGCTATCCTGCAAAGTGACGAGTCGAGGACGATCCTTGTAAGCCTCTCCTGCAACAAAAGAAACAAAGCATTGTTTAAGTCAAAATTTCGGCAGCATCTCCCCTGCACGGGGAGGTTTCCAAAACCTGCAACATAAGAAACGGCACGATGGCCGACAACCACAATCACAATAAAGAGTTGGCACGATGGCCAACAACCACAACCACAATCACACATCTCTATTACCAACCACACCTTTCTTCCATTCATGCATTCTCTAATATTCTTCCTCTATTCTCTAATATTCTTCCTCTATTCTTCATCTATTCTCTAATATTTTTCCATTCAAGTAAGAATCAACATTTTCTAATTTCTACACTTCCTCTATTCTTTGCAATGTTATCCTGCATTCTCTAATATTTTCACTAATATTTTCAACTTACCGGAGGGGCGGCCGGGGGACGGTGCGGCGGCCGGAGGACGGTGCGGAGGCCGGACGCCCGGACGAGGACAGCCGCGGGGGGGCCGGCGCGGGAGGCCGGCCGGGGGCGCCGGGGAGGTCGACCGGGGCCGCACGGGAGGCCGGGGCCTTATCCCGGCCCGGGTGGCGTCGGGCCGACGGCGGCGGCGGCGGCCCCGCGGGGCGCCCGGGCGGCGGCCCCGCGGGGCGTCCGGGCGGCGGCGGCGGCGCGGGTCGGCGGCGGCGGCGCGTGGCGCCCGGGCGGCGGCGGCGGGCGCTGGTCGGCGGCTGCGCGGGCGGGCGCGGGGGGCCGGGCGGCGGCCGGCGGCGCGGGCGGGCGCGGGGGTCGGGCGGCGGCGGCGGCGGCGCGGGCGCGGGGGCGGCTGTGGCGCGGGGGCGGCTAAGTGTAAGTGTGGCCGGGGGCGCCCGTGATTGGAATATAGCTAAGGGGCTTTGCCGAGTGCCCGTGATCTAGCACTCGGCATACCCTTTGCCGAGTGCTAGATCCGGGGCACTCGGCAAAGGGGGGTTTTTTCCCCGAATTTCGAGCGGGGCACTGGGACGTGGACCCGGGGTGGGCTTTGCCGAGTGCCCCTGCACATGCAATATAGGTAGGTGTTTGCCGAGTGCTACGTAGGGCACTCGGCAAAGGGGGGTTTTTTCCCGAATTTCGAACTGACACTGGGAAGTGGACCCGGGGTAACTTCGCCGAGTGTCCTGTTTCTGACACTCGGCAAACCATCCCTTTGCCGAGTGCCCTACGTAGCACTCGGCAAACACCTACCTATATTGCATGTGCAACAACACTTTTAGTAATTAAAAGTACGTAAACTTTGTGTAAACCTAGTCCAATTCACTAAACATTGCGTATTCCATTTTTTAAGTAATATTGTACCATTATTTCATGGATTTATAGCTCATATTTAATTTATATCTATTAAATTCATATACGTCCAATTAATGAATAAAAATTACCAAACGGATCTGAAAATTTCCCAAAATTTAACATGAACCTATCTATGTTCTCTATAGCCTATAAAAAATAATTTGGACTCAATGAGAATTACATTTATCGATTCATCTCTAAATCTTACCGGATCCTTTGAACTTCTCTGAAACCTCTCCGGAGATGCTTCGAATTGTGAACATCATATGTCAAAACTTGTGCGAAACCTTATCAATTTTTTACCACGGCCTCTGCATATGAAATCAAAACATCTTGCAAAATCTCATGATTTTCAAACTTCGTTTGTATTTTTGAGAATTAAACAATCATTTGGCCACACGTTCGTAGTCGTGTTTCCTTAGCAAAATGTTCGAAATTTCTTTTCATTTTATGGGTGAGACCTCAATTTAGACTCACTAACATGAATATGATTTTTTCACTCATATTATTCCATTATTCCAACCACCTGCAGTTCAAATTTGACTTAAATCAAAAAATTACTCTAAATGAAATTAATTGATTAAATATAGCAAAAAGGTCAAAAAATAGTCCATCTTCTACCATGCAGTGCCAAATGCCATACATGTGGAGTGTAAAAAGTTTGGAGGGTGGAGGAGGGGGAAAAAAATTATGTTTGCCGAGTGTGTAAAAAAACACTCGGCAAACGCTATAGTTTGCCGAGTGTACACCCTAGCACTCGGCAAACTATAGGGTTTGCCGAGTGTCCCACCAAGACACTCGGCAAAGACTACAGTTTGCCGAGTGTCCCATCATGGCACTCGGCAAACTAGTGCTTTTGCCGAGTGCCCTATATTGACACTCGGCAAACGCTAACGGCCGTCACGGAGGGGCGCCGCTGTCGGCACGGGGAAGTCACGTGGGCGTCAGTTTGCCGAGTGTCAAAGTTTGCCGAGTGCCGCCTGGGTGTTTGCCGAGTGTTTTTTGGAGGGCACTCGGCAAACCGGTTGTTCGCCGAGTGTTTTATTTTTGCCGAGTGTTTTTGGTGTTACACTCGGCAAAACGGTTCTTCGCCGAGTGCCCGAAAAAAAGCACTCGGCGAAGTTATTACACTCCGCGACTTTATGCTTTCCCGTAGTGCGCTTCGAGGACAACACATCTATCCCTTGCAAATGATATACTGTACATTTAATCCCGCGCCACATGGTGGTTTTAAGCACGATACTCTACGGGTATGTTGTGTCAAGGTCGCAGAATTAACAGGAGGTTTACAGTGGCCGCTCAATATGTTCGGTATGGTTGCCCTACGCGACTCATTAGATCACAACCGCAATGTTATCTTCTAACGTGGAAGGGATAACTGTCAAACCCTCACTGATGAGAATCCATATTTAGTACTGACTGGTCCTGTGCGTGGTGTTGTGTTCGGTGATCCTGTGGTCTTGGAGGTTTTGTTGTATGTGAGGGGCACCACTGAGTCTCATGACAAAGAATTAAGCCTGCTAGCTGCTGGTCTCACCAAATTATGTACTCGCCCACAGAATTCGCTTCTGATCGAGGAGCTCGGCCATATTGTTTTCTTTGTGGAAGCTACAATCAGTGTGAAAGTGATTTCTGGCCCACCAGATGGTTTTTATGGCGAGTTTGTTGCTTTTACAGATGTTTTAAAACGTGAAATCTTACTGCATAATTCTGGAGTTGAGGAACTGCATCTTGTTGGTGATGAGATCAGCCTTTCACGGAGTGTGGTTTCTGTTGAAAGCTCTGGAAAGCTGATGGTTTCTGTTAGGGCTTCGGATGGTTCTGTTACCTTCACGGGTACAAAGGAATTCAAACCTCTGGAAAAGGGTACAACCACTAGGGTGCTTCATATTCCCAAGTTGTGCCAATTGGAAATCACTGTGGCCTGGTCCCTTTTCTCTTATTCGAAGACTTAGATAGCTATCTGTGTGCAGTTAGTGCTCCAAGGTATGATGTTGAAGGTGCGATGCTTAGTAGGTGGTGCTGAACCTGTTACTGTCGCCTTTTATTTTGTCGTAGCAATTTGTACTGCTACCTATATGATACTAAAACATGTTTGCTGGGGTTGGAAGCTAGATATGATGTCGTCTATCAAAAAAAAAAAGAGTAAGTGCGGAATATACCACATTGAGAAATAAAGAAACCACAAGAGAACATATAGAGTACGTGAAATATAGGATACTCACATATTTATTGGACCGTAAAAATATATATATATATATATATCAACCTTAATCTTTAGACATACAAGTTACTACTACGTACTAGCGCAGGAAATAATTGGCATGATGTAATATACTTTTTTTTTATAACGGACGATGCACTATACTTTGAGATTGGTTTGGATATATCAAATCCTAGCCTTGAGATATCGAGATTGGTTTCGATATATTGAAGGTGACATAAATTGTGAGATGATATATACGCATGTAGCATTGATTGGTTGTGCTTCAGTGAGGCAACAGATACAAGCAGTCCTCTCCTCCTGCTACTCACAAAGAGAAACAGATAGTAACATTCTCTTGCCCATGGCAGCCATCAAGAGCAGCACGAGGAGGATTGTGTGCTTGACAGCTGCTTCTGCTTTGTTCATGGTTCTTTTGACCTCACCATCCTGCCAAGCTGGGAACTGTAGTAGATATCTCTAGCTACTTTTACTTTACCCCCGTTGTTTCTTATAGACAGTTTAGGATACTTAGTTATAGCCATGTTTGGTTTGTTGCATATGTGCAGGCGGTAGCCGCGTTTGCCCGTCGCCAGTGCCTTGCTTTCAGCCCCACAGTGTTACAAGGGAAGTGCCACATTATTTGTGATGCGTATAACTTCAAGCCCGATGGCGCCTACTGCAACAAAACTGTTACCCCATGGAACTGTAGATCTCCCTACTTTCACTTACTCTTCATTCGTTATTTCTTATAGACAGGTTTAGAGTACGTACGTACTTAGCCATGTTTCATTTGTTGCATGTGCAGGCGGTAGCCGCGTTTGCCCTTGCCCGTCGCCAGTGGCCTGCTTTCAGCCCCAGAGTGTTGACTTCTGTTTACAAGAGAAGTGCCACATTATTTGTGATGTGTATAACTTCAAGCCGGATGGTGCCTACTGCAATAAAACTGTTACTCCATGGAAGTGCTGCTGCCCATACCGACGCCATGAAGCCGTGCAGATCAGTGGATGCATCCATCTGTTTTATGCAAAGCCAAATAAACTATTTGCCACCCCGATCCACACAGCCAGTGGCTCACATGTTAGTGAGAGAGGCAACTGAGACCATGTAAAAATGACGAATCAATTATTTTTCGGTCTCCTTTCCTAATAATTCTTGAGAATTGCATGCAAATCAACAGTGCTGCTCCTGTCATTTTGAGGTACCCATTTCTTTTTGTCTATCACTCCCTTTGTCTATCACTCACTCTGTTCCAAATTGTAGGTTGTTTTAGCTTTTTTAAGTTCATAGATATTATTATGCATTTAGATATAGTGTATGTCCAGGTGCATAATAATATCTATGAACCTAGAAAAATCAAAACGACCTACAATTTGAAATGGAGGGAGTATGTTTTATGCTACATTTACTGTTTGAGATGATTTTGTAACAGAATTTGATGCGTGTAATGTCGTCCTTAATTAGACTTCAGCTACTTTGTCGGTATGAGAGGTAATTTGGTAAACTGAATCATTTGGCTTTTGTTTGTCAAATGTCAATGCCAAGAAAAAGTGTAATATAGTTGTGGTTTCGGTGCCTGATCCGCGCTGACCACTTCTGGACCTCCTCAGGGGAGGGGATTTTCCATATTCCTCTGCATCAAGCACAAGGTGTCGTTTTATCCCCTTGCTATCTTCTTGCTTCGCAGAGAGAGATGGTTTTCTGTGGCTATTCATCACCTACAAGATTCACACAATTTGTAATTTCCTCGCAAGTAAAAACAAATGACTGAAGAAGTATTATCGCACAGGAAAAAAGAACCAAAGTGAGTTTTGCTACGTTTAATCTGTGGCCCTAAAGGCAGCTCCATTATTGCAAAAACAAGCTCTTGCATCCAGGGTTACTTCCCCTTTACAAAGATAGTGGAATTAGAATTCTTTCTACTTCTGCAATCAGTGTTTGCCACACAAAATGGTCCGACTGTACACAAAACACTAGATCGTTTCTAACATAGGCATATCTCCAGTATGGGAGGACAAGTTCCTCTACTCATCCATCCACTACGCAAATACAAATCGATCTCCAAAGTACTAACGTAGGTCCTTCACTGACAGCCTTATGTGGTCATCTTGTTCAACTGCTCTTACCTCTGAACATCTCTGCGGCATTGTTCCAAGAAGGCAGAAGAATAGTTCAAGCCGGCTGCTCCAGGCATAGTAGCTTTTCTCTGCACTCCACACTCCATCGGCCCCTCCTGCCTCTGAACAGATTCCAAGAAGGCAGAAGAATAGCTCAAGCCTGCTGCTCCAGGCATCATAGCTTTCCTCCGCACTTCATAATCCCTCTGCAGACACCTTTGGTGTTCAAAGTAAGAGCAGCCATCTCCTCCCGGCTGAACAGCAATACTTCCCCGCTGATGCCAAGGCTGCTCCTGTGGTGCAAGGAGATTGGGACATGCAATTCTGCTCATTGATGACGAAATGCTGCCTGGAGCACGCCAAGCATTCAGTGATGGCCCTGCGATGCTGAACATTGGTTGTGGATGAAAAAGAGCCCTCACAATGCCATCCAAGCTTAGTGGAGGACCTGGCTGTTGCCTTTGAGCAAATATGTAAGGCTGCGGAGGTATTGGCATGCGAACTGTGTTAGCTGGTGGAGTAAAATGTAGCCAAGGCCTTGCTTGAACAGGTGGAAGCAGATGAAGTAGCCTTGTGTCAGTTTCCAGTTTGCCAGAAGGACGGACATTGCTTCCACCTAGGAATGAGGTTGAAGTAGCGTTGTTTCCACTCGATTTCTTCCACCTCTTCAAGTCTCCTATTTGAAGCTTGAATGTGCAAGAAGGACCTAGAGGGAATGGTTGGTCGCACCTTGCACCATCTCCTCTCTTGTGGTTGTAACCAGGATAGTCAGTTATTTGGAATTTCTCTTTCTCAAATATAATAAGAGAAGAATCAGAGGCTAACTGCTCAAGATCCCATCTGTCATATGGCCCTCCTGTCTTGTGTCTGACATGGATTTCACCATAAGGTATAAGCAGGTAGAGTGCACTGCAGAAAAAGTCCCTCAACAGCCTCTTGTGTGAACTAAATGTCAAGAGTGGATGGTTAATAAGATGATAAGTAAAAATGGTATTAAGAAGGAAACTAGTTAAATTTGGGGGAAATCAATAAGAAACCATCTGTCAACTACTTAATTACCACTGTTGTACAAAAATAATGTTTGTCATCAGTCCAAATCATATTTGCATATGGAAAGCCTTTAACTAACACATTCCAACAGCAATTTTAGTATAGTAAACTTGCAGATAAGTAACTACAAAAGCCGTTTTAAGTGCTGCAAAAAAGGATATACACACAAAAGTACATGAAACTAACAAAATTCTTAGCTTATTTTTGTCGAGGTAAAATGTCGTGTTGACAACAGACAAGATTGGTGCAACACAATCTCGAGGTAAAACATCTAGGGCCTGTTTGGTAAAGCTCCTCTGGAAGTCATCACTAAGGGAAAGCGATTCTATGATTGAAAGTGATTCCCTAGGATAAAATCCATGTGGGAAATGATAGTAGCGGGAAGTGAATCAAGCATATCTTAGTTTATTTTTGAGAAACCACTTCACAGAATTACTATGGGAATGATTCCCTGCAAACCGATGTTTGACAGAGCTCCCCTGAAATCACCATGGAAGCTGCACCAAGCAAGCTTTTATTACATTTTTTAGGTAATCTAATACATTAGTTACTCTTTTTCATGAAATATATTAGTTACTCTTACTCTATGCATAAGGAGTGTACTTATTTTTTTAAAAGAAAAAGGGGGCATATAACGACCTATAGTCAATTTATAGAAACAAGTTTAGTAGAGATCAGCAGTCCTAGAATGTAAGCTGGAAAAAGAAACAAATTCATTAATAATCTGCCCAACGCCATTTGCATGCATCAGCTCATAGGTTTTCTAAACAAAACGGCATAGCCTCATATACAGATGTAATCTTATGAATACTAAGTCACCTTTACATTTTAGAAATTCACTAAGGAATTGTTTATCAAGAATTAAGACAAATAACAATAGAATTAATCTATATGAAGGATAGAAAGACCATTCGCATTCAGGGATTTAATCCAACATTAATAAAATACCAAAATAAACATAATAAGATGGTGCACATACTTGATCATATGAACCTGGTCCTCACGCCCTCTAAAGCCAGCATGAGGAAAATTAAAGACAATCCGATCGAACCGTTTGTTCTTCAGGTCAGTGTGAAATTTCATTATTTTCACGTCAACACCATGCAAAACCGTGGTTTCCAGACTTTTCAGCTTCATTATGTTTGACTCTGCTTCACTGTACTTGCCTAGCAGCACCTCTGGACAAGAGGAATAGGCCGCAAGAAATGCAGGGGAAATATATAAGTACAACTGCTGCTGATCAGTGATCAAAGAATCACACAGACCATACTGCTCTTTTGACCTTAGGCAAGAGGCCAGTTCAATGCAAAAGGAAATAGGAAACAGAGAAGCTATCGAGAGGTCACAATTTTCCTAAAGAAACTGACAAACAGTGGCGTGCATGAAGTTAGATCAGGGCATTTCAGTAGATAGCGAAATATCGAGTTCTTTTGGCTGAAAAATGCGCAATCAGACTCTATTTTACTAGATAACACAAACCGGTCAATCACTAGCACTAAGAGACGATGCATCATGTAAATTGGACGTTAATCCTTACAATCAACTTAAGTAAAATCTCATGAAATAGAGTAGCACAAAGCCTATTTTTCAAGAATCAAGAAATCACTAAGATAAGATTCAAGGGAACCACACAAATCCAATGCATATATCAAATCACTTCCAGCTCTATGCAATGGATATTGCCATAGATATTCCACACCACAATGAGAAGGCACCGATTTCAAAAGAAAAACATTGATCTCAACAGGGCAATATGAGAAATCCTTCTCCAACCAACACAAGTATGCTTCCATTAACGGTATTCATTTCCATAACCAGGCGCAAAATACGAAAGAAAAAGGAACCATTATATCACTAGTATAGTAGTATGTAGTGCTAGTAGCAAGGGGAAATTAACTGCAAATTTGCCAAACGCGGCACCTTTACGCGCCAGATGGCCTGTTAACACATTCCCCAGGAATCGCCGAACTAGCATATGGTTTTGTTGTATGCATGAATCCATCCATCGGTTGCTCCACTTATTCCCGTACCAAAGGCACAAAAGGCGCCCAAAAAAAAACCCATCCCCATTCACCCATCACCAATGCCATGTTATGTACTGGTGCGTAACGGCAAAGACAAGCACCTTTACGCGTCTCGAGAGCAAGCAGAAGCAATCGATCGAAGTTGACGAACCGTAGGTGTCGAGGGACGTGGTGACGATGTTGGTGCCGGAGCGGAACGCGGTGGCCAGCGCCAGCGAGAAGGAGAAGTCCCCGTCCCCAACGAGCAGTATGCTCTGGGTAGAGGAGTAGCACCCCAGCAACTTCTCCCCTTCCTCCTCCTCATCACCCGCATCGCCCCCCTCGTCCTCCGCCTCCGCTGCTGCCGCCGAAACATTCTCCTCCACCTTCCCTTCCACGGCGATCGCCACCGGTACCCCCTCCGATGGCTCCGCCCCCTTCCCCTCTAACTCCAGTTCCCGGACCCCCTCCGCTGGAATCGGCTGATCATCCCCCGCAACCCCCGATGTAGCCTGACCTGCATCGTCCCCCGCGGCGTGCCCGACCGCCGGCGAGGCCACCCCCACCGCCATGCGCGCCTGTGGTCTGGTGTGCCGGGTCCCGGGTTGGTGCACAGTACAAGACTCGAGTCCAAACTCCAACACTCCAACCACAAATTTCTGACATTTAATGCATTCGACACGCGGGACCCACATTGCACTTTTCGGTCTTCCCTCTGACCCAAACGTGAAACACGCTTCTTGATTGTTGACAAACTTGACGTGGTGCCGAGAAATTTGAAATTGTGCCATTTTCACGATATGGGTTTTCGGCACATAGTACATTTTAAATAGCATTAACCAGTAATACTTGTGATATGATTATTTTGTCTACTTCAATTAATTTCCTTTCTTTTCCAATCTCGTATTCACCGAGAAGCAGGAGCGGACTCAGGTAACAGCTAAAGTGGGGGCTGAGCTCTTCTTCACTTCTTCTCACTCTTTCCCCACCTCTTCTCTTCCTCCTCCTCCTTCTCCTCCTCTCACATTTCTCCTCCCCTGACTATCTTGCTCTGATGGAAGCTACAGCCAGCCCCCCTTGGATCCGCCACTACCGGAAAGCAGAATCGCGAGCAACAGTTCGAGCCAACAGTTGCACAAGTAGCATTCTTCCTGCATCTCCATCTCTGTATATGGAAGCCGTAACAGGAAGGACTGCAAATGCAAGTAGTTCTACCATTGCTCCTGTCGAACGACAAAAGCCTAGCCCTAGGCATGCTAGCGCTAAACAGTAGTATTAGCAAAGCGAGATGGTTACTCTGAGTCCCTGACAAGGCAGCCCCACTGCAGAAACAGATTCGGCCGTCAAGGGTTACATCTTTGAAACAGATACTTGTGGCCAGTCTTTGCCACGAACGCAAGCAAAATGGCACTACCTGTGCACGAAACGTTTGGTCACATGCATCTAACATGCATGTCAGATGTGGAGTTTGTAGAGGTCAAGTTCCTCTATTTGATACATCCTTTTACTAGCAGATGGTTTGTAGAGGCAAGCCACTCCAGCTTCTGAACGTGCAGCAAGGATCTAGCTAGGTTGAATGGTTTGTCACACTTCGTACCACCTCCCCTCTTTTGATTGTAGCCAGGATAGTCTTCTTTGTGGAAACCAACTTTCTCAATCAGAACAAGAGAAGACTTGGAGGCTAGGCGCTCAAGATCCCATCTGTCGTATGGGTGCCCTGTCTTGTGGCTGATATGGATTTCACCATGGCGCCGAAGCAGATGGCACGCGTTGCGGAAAAAGCCAGACACCAGTTTCTTGTGCAAACTGTAGGTCACAGTGACAGAGCAGATAGTTAATACGTTAGCTAAGAAATCATCTAAAAACAGTTATGTGAGGAAGAGAAGACCTTAAAAAGACAGACAGTTTTTCAGAAAACAAGATTAGTGATCAACGGTGGCTAGTGATGATATCCATAGTCATTTGCTTGATTGCTTATGTGCGCATAGGTTTCCGAATGAACTCTGAAATTAAGGACATTAAGACAAATCATCAGTAGCCTTCGTTCTTAGCCAAGGATTTAACCAAACATTAACTGCAGAGAAACATAACAAGATGGTGGAGCCACGTATTTGATCACGTACAGCTCGGTTTCGTGTCCATTGAACCCTGCATGAGGAAAGTTGAAGACAATTCGGTCAAACCGTCTGTTCTTCAGGTCGGTGTGAAACTTCATTGTTTTTACATCGACGCCATGCAAAACCGCGGCCCCCAATCTTTTCAGCTCCATTACGTTTAACTCTGCTTTTCTGTACTTGGTCGTCAGAAGCTCTGTAAATGCGGAGAAAATAAATGTATATAACTGACGATATCAAATCTCATATACTGCACTACTCAAGGACCAAAATTAGAACAAAGCAAATAAATGAAACCCTACAAATGTCAGCCAAACTTTATGATGTTTTGAACGGTCCACATTTGTGCCAATGTTGAAGTTTTATCAGCTTTATTTCTCTTCGCTTATGAATTGCAAATTTGTATGCTTTTGACTTGCTTCCACCACCTAAATAACCTTCCTAACTTACAAATCAATTGTCAAGTTGTATGACCCGTAATGCTTCAACCACTCAGTATGCTCTCAGCAGAGGAGTAATGCTTCAACCACTTCACCCGTTTCTCCATCCTACTACTAATTTCTAGCAACCTCCCTCCGGTGGCACCTCGCACCCAGCTGCTCCAGCCCGTGTGCAATCTACCCAATCTCGAGAGGCTGAGAGTGACGCTTCAGTTCTCAAGCGAGATAAGAAGGGTCGCGGGCTGCTGGCACCACGCCACCACCACAACACTAAGGGGGTGTGATTGGTAGGCGGGATGGTGGCGTCCGGAGGACCATCCAGTATCATCTCGTGCACTTGAACGTGATTGGTTGCTCTCTCCATATCATATGGCTGCACCCTCTCGTTCACTCCACCCCTCCCATCCCGCATCCTTCCGTCCGCCAAAAACGACCTTCCCTCACGAGCCGGGATGGCACGGTACAGGTGAGCGCGCAGGATCCATGTAACATACACCCAAAACTCTTATCCATACATGCAACCAAACACGATTCCGTCTCATACTGGACCAACAACAAGACAACCAAACACAGCTCGGTGCACGATTTCAGCCTGCCTCCCGTAAGCTTGGACCGGTCCTCCATACCGGCTCCCCATGCCTGGAGCAACCAATCACACCCTAAAACACAGTACATTCGCAAAAGAAAAATTAAAACACAGTTAGACACGTGTCGCTAAAAGCCTGAAACTAAACAATAACCAATAAACTTTCAGCTGATAAAAAGTTATGATAAACCCTTAGTCGTTTAGTCGGTGATTTCTGCTTTTGTTGATTGTTCGTTCATCAGTAGTTCCTTTTCACATTAGATGTTATAGGCAGCCGAACAGTCACTTGATATTTTTCACTGTACGAATCGGACCGTTAATTGGCTTAGGCTTTGCGCGGAAAATCTACCCACATACGTATAAATACACGCGTGCAATTCTACCATTATTATAAGTAAATCTGAGAGATTGAACTGATAAATCTTAAAATTGAAAAAGTTATCATAAACGTCAACGGTTACAACGTTCATCACTGGAAAAATAATCTCAGGAATTATAGAAAAATACGAGTTGAGAACTCCAAATCCAAATGGACAGATTGCACTAAAAAGATCTCTCCAATTGAAACGCGTTCAGTTTCCAGCAACATCAAAATTTCTAGCGACCTAAAATCCTCGACAGCAAACCATCTCCTTTCTTGTCTGCTACACGTGCTCTCCCTTCCTCTCAAAACACACCGGACCTATTCGCTTCAGCTTATAAGTCGGCTAAAAAGCTGAAACGGCTGATTTATTGTGAGAGGAAAATACTGTTTGGTGGCTGATAAGCCGGCTGAATAAGCTGAAGCGAACAGACCCACCACCGCACTGCCGCCAGATTTCTTGCACCCGTCCAATCCCCCTTTGCAGAATGTTCCCTGCCCCACCGTCCCTCCATCATTCTCACATGCTCCCATTGTGCAGTTCGCTTTTAAGGGGGCGTTTGGTTCCTCTGACTTATTTTTAGCACGTGTCACATCGAATGTTAAGATACTAATTAGGAGTATTAAACGTAGACTATTTACAAAACCCATTACATAAGTGTAGGCTAAACGGCGAGACGAATCTATTAAGCCTAATTAATCCATCATTAGCAAATGTTTACTATAGCAACACATTGTCAAATCATGGACTAATTAGGCTAAAAAAGTAAAAATGGTGATGGAAATTACTAACCAATCAGGTATTATTTTTAGTAAAATGGTTTTGTTTGCGACTTTTGGTTCTACCTGAATACTGAATTTTGGGCCAAAAAAAATTCAGGATCCCTCGTGACTGGTCCTCTTTATTTTCGGGCATCCGAACGCAGCTGAAGTGGAATTTTCTGCGTTGTGAGACGAACCCCATGAGCACCTCAACCGGTCATCCACAAGACCATCACAAGCCGACAGTTGTACTGCTCCCACCAAAATCAATAGGAGTTGTGAACTCTCATGATGAAGCAGAATAGCTAGTGCGTACGAGCAGCATTCTCCCAGTTCATGTACGCAGTGCTTCACATCAAAATGCACAGTTGATGGCAATTTAAGTAACGAACGAATGACTGCACAAGTACTGCAGGAAGAAAGCCATTGCAAGTAGAGACCGTTGCCCCATAGAACAAGTGAACGACAGAGGTTTGGTTTCAGGTTTACCATGCATGTAAGGACTCCCTAAAGTGACACTGCTATATTTAATCTACGTCGATCCAGGCAGTTCCATAGCAAAAACAGGCTAGGCTGTCCAGGGTTACATCTTCACGCAGACAATGGTATCAGCGTTCCTTTCGCTGCTTTGCCGCTGTGGTCAGTGTTTGCCACACAAAATGGCCCTACCTATACACAAAACACTTTGTGGTCATATCTAACATAGCATATCTGGGGAGGTCAAGTTCCTGTACTCGAACATCCTCTTCGCAGATACACATAGATCCCCAAAATCACAATGACGATCCTTCAATGAAGGTCCTTCACTGACAACTGTTTGCTATCATCCTGCGCAGCCACTCCTGCCTCCGAACAGACTCCCTGTGGCGATGTTCCAGGAAGGCAGAATAGGTCAAGTTGGTTGATCCAGGCATCACTTGCCTCAACATCTCAAACTCCCTCCGCAGACTCCCTTTGTACTCCCAGGCAAAGCAGCAGTCAGTTGTTCTTACTAGCGGTTTGGCAATGATTCTCTGCCCCTGAGGAGTGAGGAGAGTGGTGCTCGTGATTCTGCCCATCGGTGGAGGAATGCCGGCTGTAGTGCCCAAAGCATTCAGTCGCCCTGGCATGCTGAGCACTGGACAGACAGGGGCCAGTGGATGAAAACAAGGAGCTCTCGGTATGCTACTGAAGTTTAGTGCAAAACCTGATGGTTGCCTTTGAACATCAACATGAGGCAGCAGGGTCATTGGCATGTTCTCTGTGTTAGCTGGTGGAGGAAAATCTAGCCCAGGCAATGCCTCAACAGGTGGAGGTGGATGAGATGGCCTTGTGCTGCCTCCAATGGATGAGACCAATCCAGCCCTTCTCCGATTCTGTTTCTTCCGCTTCTTCAAATCACCAATTCTGAACCTGAATGTGAAACAGGTACCTAGTGGGAAAGATTTGTCACACATTGGACCATCTCCTTTCTTTTGGTTATAGCCAGGATATTGTGCTTTTTGGAAACCAACTTTCTCAACCAAAATAAGAGAAAACTTAGCGGCGATTTGCTCAAGATCCCATTTGTCATACGATGCTCCAGACTTGTGACTAACATGGATTTCGCCACAAGGCCGAAGCAGGTGGCGTGCATTGCAGAAATACCCCCTCACAAGTTTCTTGTGCAAGCTAAAAGGTCAAAGCAGATGGTTAACAAGAATTTAACTAAGAAACACAAGGCTGCAACATGATGACCCACTAAACATTGAATAGGTTCCTGTATTTTCTAGAAGCAACTGTCATAACAAAAACAACCTTCTCGTCAGACCTGTCCATCTTATTTCATATAATCATATGTATAATGTATAGAAATTTTTAATGACAAATTCAGGAACAATTTTGTTATAGTATACATAAATAAGGAAGTAACAAAAGCTACCATTACTGCAAAGAAGATACATACACAAAAGTCAATGCAACCAACAAATTTAGTTTTCATCTTAGTCTTCTTGCAATAGAGGTTGGCACATATGACCTTTCTTGGCTGCATCTTAAGATTTAAAGCAAAAATATTCTTGCTTATGGATCATGGATTAATAAAACACATACAACTTATTCTTGATGTAGCATATGTAAGATGTTTGATATTCTCATCATAAGCATAAAGACTTGAAGTTCATTTAAAAAATAAGTTTCATAGCAGTGACAGATGGTGGCTAAGATGGCGACTGAAAATAGAACAATTTTATTGAGATTCCATCCAATGTCAGTTTTTCCATAGGTGCACTAAACAAAAGAATAAGCCTCCACCTCTTCATACCACAATATAGTCATAGGAATACTAAAATAAAAATTTATGAACCACAAGGGATTCACAAAACAAAATTATGATACAACTAATCCACACAAAGAACAACAATGAGTTTACGGACCAGGATTTAAAAAAGGGTAAAGTGCATAAATAAAATAACAAGATAGCACACATACTTGATCATATGCGCCTCATATTCTTTTCCTTTGAAGCCAGCATGAGGAAAATTATAGACAATACAATCAAACCTTCTGTTTTTCAGGTCAGTGTGAAACTTCATTTTTTGCACATCAATGCCATGCAAAACAGTGGCCCCCAATCTCTTCAGATTCATTATATTAGACTCCGCTCTGGAGTACATCTTCTTCAAAGCCTCTGTAGAAGAAGATTGCCAAATGCAAAGGAAAATAGATTAGTATAACTAACAATGATATCAAAATCGCACAGACTATACCCTTGAGCGATAAGTAAGTCAGCTCAATGCTACACCTGTCTGTGCCAAAATCAAACCAAATAAGGAAACTCGGATTTCCTGAGAAAATGGAAAAAGGTGGTGCTTACATCGAGGAAAATGGATAATTTTATTAGGTAGCCTGATGTAGTGTGGGACCCGCATGCGTGTGTGTTCTTTCTTGGCACAATGTTATTTCTCTTTTGCTGGATTATTTTCTTTATTTTTCTTTCCAATAGGTCCTAAAGCAATTGCTTTACCAACCTTGATGCAAAGATGCTGTTGATACATTGTGCTGAAGGTGCAATAACATGTGCAACAGGCAGGTTGCTTCAAACAGTTGATCAGGTGTCTACAAGCTGAAGATAACCGCACATTGTAGTCAAGCCATTAATCAAACTATGTGAAAGGCAGCCAAAATGATAAGATAGCACGTGTGTTTGCTCTACAGAGGTGTGTTGCTGCAGTACATCTCTAGTAGTACGAAACAATACAAGACATGAATACGACTTCTTTCTTTACAGATAACTTCAGTAGAATCTTGCCAGATAACAAGTAATCTATTCCAAAGATCAATAACACACTGCAACAGGATTGAAGAGCGTCCCACAAATTGAATGCTTATATCAAATTGCATCTAGCTCCTCCAGAATCATGTTGCAATTGTAATAGCACCTCCATCAGCACAATTTAAAGGCACCCATCATAAGGTAGCCCCGATCTCAACGGAGCAAAACGCATCAAATCCATCGTCACAAAACACCAGATTCGGATCGCCGAATCAGCATATGGTATTTTTTTCCATGTAGTATTTCTGTATGCAATCAATGCACGAAGAGCCAAGAAATGGCACCACCAAACTAAAGCTAACGCGCACTAGGAACGGCGGCGCCTTTACGAGACACAGGAGAAAGCGGAAGCGATGGAAGGAGGCAAACCGTCGGTGTCGAGCGACGTGGCGACGAGGTTGGCGCCGGAGCCGAAGGCGGTGGCCAGCGCCAGCGAGAAGGAGAAGTTGCCCTCGCCGACGAGCAGTATGCTCTGCGTAGAGGAGTAACACCCCAGCCACTTCTCCCCCTCCTCATCATCATCCTCACTCCCCTCCTCCGCATCCGCCGCCTCCTCCTTGTCTTCCTCGTCCTCTTCCTCCTCCGCATCGTTCCCTTCGACGGCGATTGCCGGCGGCGCCCCCTCCACTAGCACTGCCTTCCCCTTCGCCTCTACCCCCATTCCCGGAACCCCTTCCGCTGGCGCCGCCTCGCCCCCGTCCCCCGCCGCAGCGTTCCCTACCGCCGGCGAGGCCACCCCCACCGCCATGCGCGCTTGTGCTAGTGATTACTAGAGTCGACTCGTTGCCCCGGTGGATTCAAACACGGGTACACGTAGCGAAATGCGACGAAAAAGGTTCACATGGCTGAGGAGGCAGGCTATTGGATTTCGCTCTGACACACGCCACCCCTGGGCCAGCGGGCCCTGGGGCTCTTGGCTTCTCGAGGAAGGATCATACTATGAATGAAACAAACTTGTAGTACAAATTGTGCCCCTCAAATCAACGATAAGATGAGGATAAAATCGACTCGTATTTGATTCCGAAATTATCGATGAATTCAGTGAGATACGCAATAGTCGCCAGATGAGAATTTCGTTGCCATTTTGCAATTGTTATGAAAAAAAAGTCACAGAACGACGATTTACGTCTCAAAAGGTGTTCTGCAGAGTCGACGAACATTCTTTCAACTCAAATTCTTGTGATGGTATTTTTCCAACTCTGGCTCCTTTGCTAGGAATATTTAACTTTTTATATCACCTTACGGATGGCACACTAATCTCCTGTCACTAACCAGCCGGCCTAATTGAGTCACTGAATGGCATTTAGCCTGTCATTCACTCCGTACACTCCATAGTGATGGCAAAAAACTAATTATTACCCTTAACTGATTGTACTCAGCTAATGAACTCAAACATAAGCCGTTGGGTGTTTGATACGAGGTGCTAAACTTCAGCAGGATCACATTGGATGTTCAGATGCTAATTAGGAGTCCTAAATATGAGCTAATTACAAAACTAATTTTAAAATAAGGGGGTGTTTGTATACAAGGTACTAAACTTTAGGAGGGTCACATCGGATATTCGGACGCTAATTAGGAGGACTAAACATGAGCTAATTATGAAACTAACTGCAAAACTCCTATACTAATTCACGAGATGAATCTATTAAGCCTAATTAATCCATCATTAGCAAATGGTTACTGTAGCACCACATTGTTACATCATGGACTAATTAGGCTTAATAGATTCGTCTCACGAATTAGACTCCATCTGTGCAATTAGTTTTGTAATTAGATTATATTTAATACTTCTAATTAGTATCTAAACATCCGATGTGACATGTCCTAAAGTTTAGGACGCCGAATCCAAACAGGCTTGAAGTCTAATTCGCGAGATGAATCTATTAAGATTAATTAATCCATCATTAGCAAATGGTTACCGTAGCACCACATTATCAAATCATGGAGTAATTAGGTTTAATAGATTTGTCTCGCGAATTAGACTCCATCTATGCAATTAGTTTTTTTAATTAGACTATGTTTAATACTTCTAATTAGTATAAACATCCGATGTGACAGGCAAGCTGTCTTTGGCGTGGTCTTTGCGATTGTACTCAGCCATGCAAAATAGGGAACAGGCTAATCAGTTCCCTTCAGACAGCTCCACTTCAAAAGGAGGCTTGACCGCCTAAGTGCCTAGGGCTAGGAGTACAGAAGTAGGAACAGCAACTCGTTTTGCTGCCGTAGTCAGTGTCATGCCACAAAAAATGGCCGTACCTGTACAAGCCTGGAACTGGAACAAAAAAACGCTTGTCGCACCGAAGTTGGCGTAGCTATCTGTTCTGAACGGCCGGCCAGCTCGTCTACTCTGGCGATCTACGCATGCACCACCAGCAGCAGTAGTAGTCCACAACCCGCCCCAAAACAATGATCCTTCAAGGCCTACCATACCGTGCAATCATCCAGCGCAGCCACTCTCGCTTCTGAACAGACTCCCCGTCCATGTGGTGATGTCCCAAGAAGGCAGAATGGTTCAAGCCGGTTGCTCCAGGCATCACTTGCCTCTGCATTTCGTATTCCCTGGCGGAAAAGTAGTTGTCTCCCCCTAGCTGATCAGGAACAGTTCTCTGTTGATACCAATGCTGCTCATGAGGTGCATGGAGATCGGGGCATGGGATTCGGCTCATTGGTGGAGGAACGCCGCCTGGAGGTGGCAAAGCATTCGGCCATGGCCCTGGTATGCTAACCATTGGATGGAAACTGTCTTGTTGATGAATGTCACCTTGATCGGGCAAAGCATTCGGCCATGGCCCTGGCATGCTAACCATTGGATGAAAACTGACCTGTCGATTAATGCCGTCTGGATTGGGCAAAGCATTCAGCCATGGCCGTGGCATGGTAACCATTGGATGGAAACTGTCATGTTGAGGGAAATATGGTGCTCTCACCATGCCATCAGAGTTCGGTGGAAAACCTGGCTGTGGCCTTTGATCAGCTATGTAAGGCAGCAGGGGCATCAGTATGTTGCCTGTGTTGTCCGGCAGAGGAAAATGTTGCCGATGGATGTTGCTGCATCCAAGGTTTGGGATTGAACCAGCTCTCTGTCCATTCATTTTCTTCAGCTTCTTCAAGTCCCTGATTTGGAACTTGAATGTGGAACAAGCACCTAGATCGAAAGGTTCGTCGCACCTTGCACTATCTCCCCTCTTCTGGTTATAACCGGGGTAGTCTTCCTTTCGAAAAGCAACTTTCTCAACCATAGCAAGAGAAGACCCAGAGGCCAGGTGCTCGAGATCCCATCTGTCATATGGATGCCCTGTCTTGTGGGTAACATGGATTTCACCGTATCGCCGAACAAGGTGGCGTGCATTGAAGAAAAAGCCCCACAACAACTCCTTGTGTAAGCTGAAAGTCACAGCATATGGTTAATTTTTTTTTTGCGAATAGATTAAATATGAAAAAAGAAGGACGTAAGATGGCACATTCCAAAAGGGTTTCTGTGTTGTTTAGCTCTAGTATAAGAAACCATCAGCTAACTATTTTATGACCACTGTCATGGAAAGATGAAGCTTCTTGTGAAACCGATCAATCCTACTTATATCTATGGAAAATCTTCTACTGAAAATTAAAGAGTTACTATAAAGTGCTTGAAATAAAGTTATACATGCAAAGGTTTCACCAGCAAAATAATGATCTTAGTTTATTCTTCTATCATTAAGGTTTTCATATTGGATTATTTCTACTGTATCACAAGATGATTCGATCTAAAGCAAAATGTACTCTAGCCGATGGACCATTCAGGACGTCTGTCAACTTATTCTTGAGGTAACATATCCAAGGTATTACTTATTCTTAATGTAACTACAAAGAGCTAAAGTTCATTTCAAAAAACTAGTTCAGCAGTGATCAATGGTGGTACGGTGAAAAAGGAACCAATTTCACTGAGGTTCTACCCAGTGTCATTTATGCCAGGTTTTATATACACAAGTGTGTAACCCTTCATATGCAGATGTAGCCTTAGAAATATTTAATCAAATCTCTTAAGGAGCTCAGTAAGACAAATAATGAGCCCATCCATACGAAGAACATGAACAGCTACCTTAAACCAGGGTTTAATCAAACGGTTACTGCAAAAGAACATAATAATGAGATAGTGACGTACTTCATCATATGCATGTCGTCCTCTTTTCCTTTGAAGCCAGCATGGGGAAAATTAAAGACAATCCGATCAAACCTGCTGTTCTTCAAGTCAGTGTGAAACCTCATTTTTTTCGCATCAACACCATGCAAAACCGTGGCGCCCAATCTTTTCAGCTCCATTATATTTGACTCTGCTTTGCTGTACTTGCCCCTCAGAGCCTCTGCAAACGAGAGTTTCCCACAGGAAATGCAGAAAGAGTAGATAAGTCTATCAGCCCAATGTACAAGAAACAAAAACCATAGTATGACTTAAACTTACAAGGTAATTAAGCACATCAACAAGGCTATATGTGATTTAGAATGAAGCAAATACAAGACTGGGAAACTATTGAAAGATGATAAGTTTTCCTAAAGGAACCGATAAACAGTGGTGATTATGTAGAGTTAAATTATTCCTTTGCAACAAAGTTTAGGTGGCCTGATCGGCTACCATCTTCCTCTCAAAAACTTATTATGTAGAGTTAAATCAGGACAGATTTATTAGATGGCTTTATATGGTGCATTTTCTCTTTCGCTAAATGCTAATCTTCTTGCTGGTTCATTTATGTTTATTTTCATTCAACTGGTCTCCAAACTAATTGCTTGAATTGCTTTATCTTTTTTCTGCCTAAAAAACGTAATGGTGGATATGTTATGCCACAAGCCAGCAATGTGCAATAACCGTATGAAAGCTACAGAGGTGTTGCTTGATTGCTTCAGACGGATGATCATAATCCTCCTTTAACCAACTCAAGCTACGTTTTACAGCAATCGTCAAATTTAGCAGATCATATCCTCTAATGCATCCATCCATTCCTAGTTACATTAACGCACATACCAAAGGCGCAAAAGGTCAAAAAAGGGGATCAGCATTGTTAACTGCTAGTAGAACTATGCTGTAGCGAAGGCACATTTACTTTACCCGCCGCAAGAAGAAACGGAAGCGATCGAAGTAGACAAACCATAGGTGTCGAGGGACGTGGCGACGAGGTTGGCGCCGGAGCCGAACGCGGTGGCCAGCGCCAGCGAGAAGGAGAAGTCCCCGTCGCCGACGATCAGTATGCTCTGCCCGGAGGAGTAATGCCCCAGCCACTTCTCCCCTTCATCCTCCTCCTCCGCCTCGGCCTCCGCCTTCGCCTCCGGCTCCGGCTCCGCCTCCTTCTTGCCCTCGACCTTGTGGGCCTCCTGCTCCCCTTCCACGGTGATCACCGCCGGTGCCCCCTCCAATGGCGCCGCCGCACCCTTCCCCTCTACCTGGACAGCGGGCACCCCATCCTCCGCCTCCGCCTCATTCTTGTCCTCGGCCTTGTGGGCCTCCTCCGCCCTTTCCACGGTGGTCACCGTCGGTGCCCCCTCCATTGGCGGCTCTGCCCCCTTCCCCTCTACCTCAACTGCGGGCAACCCATCAGCTGGCGGCGGCGGCTCCTTCCCAGCAGCCACCAATGGCGCCTCACCCTCCGCCCCGCCGACGAGCTCCGCGGCGGCGGAGTCCCCTTCCTCCGGCACGGCCACCCCCACGCCCACGGCCATGCGTGCGTGTGCGTGCATCGCCGTCGCTGGAGGCGAAATGTTGTGGACTCGAGTCAAGCGACCAACTGGGTGGGGTTCGATCAGCGTCGACGTGTAGCGATAGCCGAGGGGAAAGTTTCCCGGGGCTCCGGGCCCACATGGCAGGGATCGCCGGGCGCCGCGTTTGGTCTTCGGTTTTCTGGAATCAAGGGCCGGATTATTGGAGAAAAGTAAATGCGGATTCCATGTTAAGGTTCTCATTTGAAAATGCATAGCATTTGGGACGGTTTGGATACCGGTTAAATTTTAGCCCCTGTCACATCGGACGTTTGGATGCTAATTAGGAGGACTAAACATGAGCTAATTATAAAACTAACTGCCGAACTCGTGGACTAATCCGCGAGACGAATCTATTAAGTTTAATTAATCCATCATTAGTAAATGATTACTGTAGCACCACATTGTCAAATCATGGACTAATTAGGCTTAATAGATTCGTCTCACGAGTTAACCTCCATCTGTGTAATTAGTTTTGTAATTAGACTATGTTAATACTCCTAATTAGTATGTAAACATCCGATGTGACAGGGCTAAAGTTTAGCCTCCCTGAGCCAAACACCCCCAAAGTTTTGCATCAAAGAGACCTCCATTTTTCGCTTAAAGTTAGAACAACAATGGTTTCGTGTGTTGTTCGAAATTTGAATAATGATGAGTAGTCCCTCCCTTCCAAATTGTAGTTCGTTTTTTTATTTTATTATGCACCTAGATATAAACTTATTTCTAAATACATAAGTAAAAATTATGAATTTATTTGGCAGGGAATAGTAGGTGTAAGTATTCCAAACATTAGAGTAGAAACAATTATCAATATATTGTTACATAAAGTAACAGGCACCGTCATAGAATTCTCATCAATCACACACACCTTACGATTGATATCACCACGTCATCGGACCTCAACTCTCGAGCAAGTGAACACCGCATGATCGAGAGAGGTGTTTGCGAATTGCGATGGTATGGTCATGTCTTGTCAAGTTATCTTTCTCTATTACGTCACCATATCA
Source organism: Setaria italica (assembly GCF_000263155.2). Lineage (NCBI taxonomy): Eukaryota > Viridiplantae > Streptophyta > Magnoliopsida > Poales > Poaceae > Setaria > Setaria italica. The sequence continues at coordinate 35,004,807 of NC_028451.1, read as the reverse complement.
CACAAAAATTAAGGGTCTATTTGGCAGAGCTACGACTGTTGCTGAAACGGCTGCGGCTGCTCTAGTGAAACAGCTCCTCTAGTGAAGCTGAAGCCGTTCTGAAGAGCGTTTGGCAAAACGACTTCTCCTATATTGTATTTTTAGGAATGGCTGTGATAAATCAAATGTCATAGATACCCTTGATTATATGGATTGTTTGAATAGATGAATGTAATGCTTAACATTTGTTTATAAATTTGAGTTTATTAGAAATTTAAAAAAAATAAAAGGATTATTGTTTAAGCAATAATAAAAAGAATTAGTTTCCTATTTAATTTTTCTTTTCCTTAATCCGGTCCATGTCCTTCCATTCTTTTTTCTCTTTCTTTTTTCGTTCTCCACACGATCGCAATCCATCCTCGTGACTCTTCCTGACCATTCGCTAATTTGAGTTCATTACAAATTATGAATATAAATTAAAGGGATTCGTGCGGCTGTAATTACAAAAGGAGGCATAATCCTTACATGACATGCAACCATACAAACTAATAATTAAAAAAGTAGCCATAATCCTTACATAGCATGCAACCATATAAGCTAACAGACATGCTCAAGATGATCTAGAAAAGAACATAGCAAGATCATCTCGAAATTTATCCATGGTTTGATCATCTATTTCCATGTTGGATGTATCTCGAGCATCTTAAGAGACATAGAGCTTCCTATATCTTGAAGGTATAGTGGGCACATAATTGAGATTCCGATCGTATTTGCGGAAATCCTTATCTTGTGCGTGGTTTTCACGAATGAAGTTATGAAGACACATGGTTACGGCAACTATCATCATTTGCTTCTCCATAGGGTAACTCGGCATCTTGAGAAGGATTCTCCACTTCATTTTCCACACACCAAAAGAGTGCTCTACCACATTACGAATACTTGAATGCAAATGGTTAAAATGTTCTTGCTCACCATTTGGAGCAGGACCTCTCCTCCAATCTAGCACATGATACCTTTCACCCTTGTATGGTGCCAAGTAACCAGGTCTATTTGGGTACCCGGCATCAACCATATAATACTTTCCTAAACACATATGTAAAAAAAATGAAGGTTGTGAGCCGCATGCATTCATGTATAGACATGCGAAAAGATAAGGTAGGTGATCCGACATACCTAGAGGGGGTGTGGAAAGGTGGCATGATCATGTCGAAGTGCATGGAAGAGAATATTAGTATCATGCATAGATCCGGGCTGGCCAATAGATGTATAAGTGAACCTCATGTCGAAATCAACAATACCAAGAACATTTTGTGTTGCTTTGCCACTCCGACCAATGTACCTAATCTGGTCCTCAGGACGTGGTGTCGCTGAAATGTGAGTGCCATCTAAAGCTCCAATGCAATCTTTAAAGTGTGGCATCATCCTACGATCATTACTGATCCTAGGATGTGTAGTAGAGAAATTACGGTCAATTGGCTTTATGTAGTCTGCACTCATAGCCACCATACATATCAATACCTCCTCAAATTTTCTACTAATTGTTTCTGCAGAGTGCTTGAATATACCATGCACACCACTGTTGGAGTGCTTGAATATACCATGCACACCACTGTTGGAAGTACCTTGCCCACACACAAGTAGGAAAATAGCCAATGATTCCATAGAACTCATATGAAGAAATGATTTTAGTCTATAGTTACCCACTAACAGATCATGCAACTTTGTAAAATAGAGATGCATTCATTCGAAATTGCTTATGACTTTCACTTGGAGTGTTCAGCTTCTCCGTTGTCCAACCGAATCCACTTTGTGCCGGAGTTCTAACATCATTATTGTCATGGTAAGTCATGAAGTACTTGCAAGAAATAAGAGCAGTGGCAAATTGACAATTCTAAGCAGACTGCAACAATCCTAGAGTGTTTTTAACCCATTCATCATGATCAGACATCTCATCATCAGAAGATTCAGATCTGTTCATGATATAAACAACACTCATGAATTTCAAATTACAGATTCAAAGTAGCAATCATATTCAAAGTAGCATATAGAAGATTCAGAGTAACAACACTCATGAAGATTCAAAGTAGCATACATATTTCAAAGTAGCATAGAATTCAATGTAGCATAGAAATAGAAACATAATTCAAAGGATACAAGATTGCACAAACTACTTAGGCACATCATTTCTAGTCATCCATTCATACTTCCTATTCAGCCAATCAAATCTCTCCTCAGGAGTATCCAGAGTCATAAACATCTCTCGTTTAGCCCTCTTGGTAAAAACTAGAGATGCAACAAAATGTTCATTCGTCGAGGGAAAAGCCCCACAATCCTTGACCAAAGCCATGACATCCTGGATGGAACAACCAGATGTATCCTCCCTCCTTGCAATGAACTCACAAGATGCAGCTGTCCTCTCATTCATCTCCACAATCTTGCCCATTTGTTCCTGAAACCACTGACCTGTACTTGTCTTGGGTTTCTTTCCCTTCATGTTACTAGCCCCTCTACCTCTCTTTGAAACTTGCACACTCCTAGGTGTCACCTCCTCTGGCTCACTGTCATAATCATTTTCTGCTTCATCTTCATCATCAATAGGAATTGGAGAACTTTCACGAGACAAGTTTGCTAGGGAAGGTGCTATACCACTGGAAATGGATCAATGTTCATCACCAGTATTCCTGAGGTCTTCAAACATAATGCTTAGTTGTTCTTCATTTTGTAGTCTTTTCAGCTTGAATTTGGCGGAGCCCTTTATATCCTGAAATGCAATAGTCAGATAACAATATTTTTACATATTATAAAACAAAAATTTGAAACAACTGTAACTTGTAAAATTCTACTTACTTTTGTTGTTTTCTTCCACCAAGCCTCTGACATTACAATATTCTTCCCAGATTCATCCCATCCAATCCCAGTCTCCTTATTTTTCAACTGCTTCCAAATAGCATAATCTTGCTTCGATTTGTCCCATTTATTCTTGAATTGCTTTCTAGTATAGTCAATCCCAGTCCTCTCTTTAAATCTTGCTATCACATTCTTGTACCCGGTCTTACTCAAATGAGTACTTGATCTATTTCCTTTTAAAACTTCATCAGCAAAAATCTCACAAACTATCCTATTGTTCTCATCACACCAATTAGCCAAGCTGTTGCTAACAAAATCAGTTTGATAAGGAAAAAGCATAATCTAGAGGTATAGTGTTCCACTGCTAGCTCAAAGGAGTATAAATGCTAGTTATACAAATATGCTTCTTCAAAGCACAATAGAAGCATATTGTTTGCACAATAGCAGTTGCAAGCCATTGAGCAAACTAATCCTGATTTAGCATGGATCCTGAAGGACTTCACTGAATAGCTAATTTGGGTAGATATTCTTGTTCTGTATGCACTGTATGCTCAACTTTGGTAGTCATTTTTGTTCCAATATTAGGATGCATCAGCATACCACCAAATCTTTAACTTGAATGGTTTTGAAAAAATGATATGGAATTATTTATCTATAGTCGAGTCTGTGGGCAATCATTGCTTGCTGGCAATAATTCATGAGAAAGGAGCTGCACTGTTAAGGCTATATGTACAATGCCAAGCCACCTACTTGTAAATCAAATGCTAAACATGTACTAAGTCTGATGCCAAATTGCCATCCATCAACTCTAAAAGGTTAAAACAGCACATGTATCCCATATTTTTATCAAACAACTGCATATGTTTGAAAACACAGTTCAACAATATTCACATCAAATCTCATTTTATTGATGCAAACATATTTTCTAGATATAAGAAGTTCATGTTGTTTCACTTTTTCTGAACATAAGCTAACAGTTCGTCTACAAACAGTTGTATTCAGTGAAGTCCTTCAGGATCCATGCTAAGTAGTAAGTTGTTCCAGAAACAAGTGAAGTAGTAGCTAATTTGGGTAGATATGCTAAGTAGTAAGCTGTTCCAGAAACAAGTGGAGTGAACAAGACAATCTGGAGGTCAGCTAATTTGGGTAGATAACATAACCTATTCCTCAAAACTCAGTAGGGCTTAAATGTTGACAGTGTATCTGCCAGGATCTGATTTAGCATTGCTATTCAATCTGTGATGCAATGATGCTGAAGGAAGTTGTACTAAACACCTGAAGGAAAAGCTGCACTCTCTAACCCAAAATCCAATCTTTTCATGCGGCATTGTACTAAACAGCAACACCTCTCAAATCATAGGAACTGCACATAACTATTGCCTGTACCACAGAAATTCCATGCACCATAGCAAGGTAAAGGAAATTGTAAACCATCTAAGCAACCACTAAGCACAGACATAGCTACTATTTCGCCAGTGCAGTACCTAGGCTCAAACAAGCATATCATGATCCATTCAGATGATCCATTTCAAGGTCAAACAAGGAAATCACTTCCCTTGGATCATATGTTCTTACCTTGGATCGGTGAGGTCGACATCCACAGATGCAGGAGCAGGAGCTGTCCTTGCTGTCGGTGGTGGCCTAGGTGCGAGGGTACCTCTTCGGCGAGTTGAGGAGCCCCGAACCGGACCAGAGGTGGCCCGAACCGGCAGCCGCTCATTACCCCGTTCATTGCCTCCAACCTCCAGTGAAGCTGTCTCCTGTGAAGCGAGTTGAGGATCAGCACGAAACCAATCCAGCCCTAGAGCCACCGCTACTGCTCCGGCCCACCACTCCGGCCATCCTCCCGGCATGCCTATGCTTGCGGCCATGGTGGCGCCGGGCCATGCGCCGGAGGCCAGGCCCGCCACTGCTGGGGCCATGCCGCCAGAGGCTAGCGGCGCTGATGTGCCTGCACCGGGGATGCCGGGCCACGCGCCGGCGGCCACGCCTGCCGCGGCTGGGACGCCAGGTTGTTGCACCGGCGGCTGGCCCACCACGGTTGCTGCGCCTCCAGGCCATGCGCCCGCCACCACGCCAGGAGGCACTCCCGCGGCGGCCAAGAGGGCGCCCAGGGGACTCGTCGCCGGGCCTCCCAACCACACGAACAGGGCACTACCAGCCCCTCCATTGGACACGAACCACGCACCGCTAGCCCCTCCGCTGGCCGCATCCTGAAGCCCACCACCGGATCTGCCCCTTTCAGCCTCCGGAGCCCAGTTTCCCATTGACGGAGCCGCATCCCGCTCATCCATGCCGGCCACCGCCACCAGACCGAGACCGTGAGAAGGAGGGAGGAAAAGAACGGTTCGGGAAGGAGGCGGTGGCAATTTGCATGTAAATTCCGTGAACTTCAGGGCTAGTTTCGTAACATGGGGGGCGCGGATGGAGGGGAAGCCGCGGGGAGCTGGTTTTTCCGACTTCTCCTCCCTAGTACAAATTGGAAAACGGCTTCATGGGTGCTTCACGAGAGAAGCCATTTTTTGGAAGGGTATTTGGTACGGCTTCTCCAGAAGCCGCCCGACAAGCCCTACCAAAGGGCCCTAAGTGGCAAAAAGTCAGCTTTTACTACAGTAGAAAACATCGGTCGCGGAGTTGTTCGCATGGCACCATGACATCTGGTGCATGCCGTACTATCTGCCACGTAGAAAACTGCAAGTGACAATGGTGCTATTCTATTTTTAGAAAATTGTTTCCGTATGAGTGTCAAAACCGTTTTCATGTAAAAAAACAAACAAGAAAAAAAAAGAATCATCCTCCCACACGCGACAGGCGCGCCGATTGAAACAACCGACGGGAAGGACAGACAATTCAAATTTCACCATTCTCTTGCAACGTTGTCAATGCACGCTGCTCTCACTCATGGACAGGCCACGAGAGCACATGAGGCAGCCGTGGCGGCAATCGAGCCGGCCGGTGAAGATGAGACAGCCGCTGCTGGTCCTCAGCACAGAGATGAGGACAAACCAATTAGTTCAAAGTTCATTTTTTTTAACATCTAAGGGCCTGTTTGGGACTGCTCCGCTCCAAAAAAAATAGCTCCACTTCATCAACTCCACCTTTTGTCAGATCCACTCCACCAACTCCAGAAAAATAGGGAGCTAGGTACCTGTTTGGCTACCGGATCCAAATTTAGCTCCAAAAATTATAGGAACCAGTGGGAATAGTCGTTTTTGCCCAAAGGTTTTGCTTCGTAATACAGTTCCGCGCTACAGTACCATACTACAGTACCGCGCTACAGTACCCATGAGGTTACTGTGCCGTTCATGCACTACTCGTGTTTCTTTTTTCACATGGAAAATTTTCGTACTAGAGAACAGATCCATTACTTGTTCCAATAAAAATTAAAATTTGTTTCATGTGACATCAAATGAAATTACAAAATTAACCACACCAATATTAACTAGTTCCAAGCAAGAGAAAGGGCGGTGGCCAACTCATCACGAAATACATCCATAGTTGGAGCATTGGCATTCGAAGTAGACCCGTCGGACGCCAAGGGAGAAACTGCATATTTGTTATACCTTTCCGGGATAGTAGGTATGTAATTAGGATCACGATCAAACCGATCAAAGTCAATATCTTCACCTCCATGTTCACGGATATAATTGTGAAGGACCATAGTAGCCACAACAATCATCTTTTGCTTGTACATAGGGTACGGTGGCATCTTGTAGAGAATTTGCCACTTCATTTTTAATAATCCAAACGATCTCTCAATAATATTGCGAATAGATGAGTGAACATGATTGAACCTTTCCGCGGGAGTCTTTGGTTCCATACCCCTATGCCATTCGGGTAAATGATACCTTTCACCCTTGTACGGAGCTAGATACCCAGGGCGATTAGGATAACCCGCATCAACAACATAGTATTTGCCTGCAAAATGAGAAGATAATATAAGTTATTATTTGTTTAGCACTAGGACAAGTAAAACATAAATCATATAAAGGCGATGTTACCTTGTGGAGGATGTGGGAAGAATTCTTCGTCCACTCTAATTGCATTGTACAGCACACTTGTGTCATGCATAGCTCCGGGTTGACCCGTGGATACATAAGTGAAACGCATGTCGAAATCACAAACAGCTAGAACATTTTGTGTTGCCATTCCGGTTTTCCCAATATATCTTACCATCTCCTTAGGTGACAGAGCGACACGAATATGAGTACCATCAAGAGCACCTATGCAATCTTTAAAGTGTGGATATGCACGTCTGTCATCTCTTATCCTTTTATGGACAGTAGGGAAGTTTGGATTTTTTGGTCTAATGAAATCCTTTGCCATAGCAATCAAACATAATAAGACCTCATCAAATTTCCTACTTATAGTTTCACCAGAGTGGTTGAATCTATTTTGAGCTCTCCTATTTGACTCATTTCCACCCAAAGTGTATAATAAAATGGCCAACATCTCAAGTGTGTTCATATGCATCGAAGGTTTTAGCCCATACCTTCCCACCAATAAATCATGAAGATCCATAAGTATTTTCTCATTTATACGAAGTTGTCTATGGCATTCTCCTGCATTCCTTATTGTCTCCATCAACCATCCCATGCCACTAAGGTTTGATATTCTTGGTGGGTTTTTATCTAGATAAAGATCGACATAAATTTGAGCTACTTGAGCACCACCAAGAACTAAACTCCAAAACTGCGCACTCTCCTCACTACAATCACTCTCACTCTCGGACACCTGCAATTTGACATGAAACAAAATAACATGAATACACCATTGTTCAAGTGACATTAATACAAAAGGTTCAATGATGACAAAGTTCAAGTGACATTAATAAATAAACATAAAAATGGTGTCCACATAATTGAAAAAAACAAATGGTGATCTTCAGTTCCCGTATTTGGCGTTGAACTTCCTCGTAAGCCAACCGAATCTAATGTCCTTAGTTGGAAGTGTCATGAACATGTCCCTTTGATCTTTCTTCACAAACAACTCAGTAGCAATAAAATGCTCATCGGTACCATACCCCGCTCCACAATCCAAAACAAGATCCATTACTTGTTCAACAGTAACTTCGCCAACCTTTCTTGATGTGAAAGCCTTGGCTTGTTCAGCTATCTCATTCAATTTTTCTTGAATCACAAGTGCGGTTCCTGTTTTTGCTTTCTTTCCTTTGTCTATGACAACCCTCGATCTTCTTTTTGCATTGCCAATGGATGGAGACACCTCCTCAATGTCATTCACAGCAACACCTCCATTATCTTCTTCTGTTGGGTACACATGAATATCATCCCCACCACCATCAAGGTTCTCACCAACATCAAGGTCTACTTCAATAGGAGTCTCATCATTTTGGGGTATGATAGGGTTGGAAGTCATAGGGTTCCAATGATCTGTTTCATCATTAATGATGTCACCAAACATAACGGTCAAATCATCCACATTTTGCAGAGGTTTTGTCCTGAACCCGCCGCATCCTGGGATATCCTGTAGTGAAAAATAAGATAAGAAAATAGTGTTAGTTATGAGTGAGTAACGAGTATGAATGATTCATTAAAAATTTTAAAAAATTACATCCTCACCTTCCTTGCCTTCCTCCACCACTCATCGTCCATGTCAATCACACCCTTTGTTCTATCCCAACCTGTTCCTGTTTGCCTCTTCATTAATCTATTCCATGCTGATAATTTTGTCTTCAACTTATCCCACTTGTTTTTCAATTGCATCTTGCTAAGATAAATTTCTGTCATCTGATAAAACCTATTTGACACTTCTGTATAGCCTACAGAGTTCAAATGTGTATTTGGTCTATTGCCTTTCTTAACTTGTTCTGCAAACAAGTTACAAACAATCGATGTGTATGCGTCGGTCCAGTCCATCATATCTCCCTGACCATGTTCAACACCAAATACGGAAATTGAAGTGTAAGTGCAGTGATATCTGTTACTTATTTGTTTAAAAAGTACAGTGTAATTGCCTATACATTCCCATAACAATATTTTGTGGTTAATTCCAAACTCAAGGTCAGAACATCTTTTCTAATAAAGACTATTTAGCTCACAGGTTGTGTACTAATTAAGCATATATGTATCTTGCAGCATCCACATTCTATACTTTACTAACATGACAAACGACACCAAATGAACCACCTGCAGCTGAACTACCACTTGAGCAGGATGCTTGCATCAGTTTCCTACTACTACTAACATAATATTTTTGTTACTGTTGTTCCATCCATTCAATACCGAGCAAATGTATCAACGTAGATGAAACGTACACCAAGGACAATTCACATACCTCCTCTTCGTCATTCTTCTTCGCTGCCCTAGAGGGCTTCTTGCTCTGTCCTTGGCCCCGACCTCTTCCTGGCCACTTCTTCCGACGGCCATGGCCGACACTTGCATCTTCGGCACCAAGAACAACCTCTTCCAAGTCAGCCTCATCGTCGGCCGGGGGCTGCTTGCTGCCGGTATGGGCACGGGCGCCACCGACAAAGCCACGGCCACCCACTGCCAAACTACGGCCGGCCGCGCCCAAGCCATGACCGAACCCGGCCTGGCCGACAGGCACGAACTCATCGAAGTCAGCCTCATCATCGGCCATCATCGTCCTATTGCCGGCATGGGCACGGGCGCCACCGACCAAGCCACGGCCGCCCACCGCCAAGCCACGGCCGGCGGCGCCCAGGCCATGGCCGCGCGCCCCCAGGACAGGGCCAGCCGCGCCCAACCCACGGCCGCCCGCCCCCAGCACAGGGCCGGCGCCAGCGCCGGCCAAACCTCCGACCAAGTCAATGTCTTCTTCACGAGCGAGGCAATCCGGGGAGTCGACATCGGACAAGCCACGACCGCCCCCCGCGAGGCCACGCCCGACCCCAACCAGGCCGCCGGTCGCCTCCAACTCCTCGACGGCCACGGGTTCCGCACCGTCGGCCATGGGCGGCGACGGGACGAACGGGCGCCGGAGGCCAGATGCCGACGACGGAGGAGGAGTACCAGGCGGTGGCGGCGAGTCAGGCGCGAGGGCGGCGGCGGAATCGCCGACGGCGGGCGGGCGGCGGCGGGCGGGCGGAAGGAAGCCGTACGGGCGGCGTCCGCCGAGTCACGGAACAGAGGAATCGGCCGATCTCGCAGAAAAAAAGCGTCGGTCATTTTTTTCGTTCGGAACGGTACTGTGTAAAGGGTGGCATTGGTGGGTAATTTCTACCCAACTCCAAGAGGAGTTATAAAAGTTGTTTTTTGAGAGCACCCTTTGAGGAGCTCCAGGAAAATCTTGAAGTTGCCTCCCAAATCCACATTTTTTTTGGAGTTGGTATAGTTGGAGCTGGAGGTGTTTGGCAAGATGAAGCTGGAGCGGAGCTATTTTTTTTTGGAGCGGAGCAGTCCCAAACAGGCCCTAAATATTGCAAACTAACTAACGTGTCCTAAACATCATATATCATGGTACTAGCCTTGTCAATGCTCATTTTCCCCTTTTGTGCTTTGAATCCAGTTTCTTGTGTGAGCTAGAGTCAGAGCAAACGGTTAATAGTAAAATGCACCACCTGTACAAGCCTTAGAACACAGAACACTGATGACTGGTCACACCAGGAGCACAAAACACTGATGGCTGATCACACCGAACGTTGCACGTGTGATTTGGAGAGGCCCAGCTCCTCTATTCTGGAGCTCTACACGTACACCTCCCAAAGACGGTTCACCACATCCCACCAGAAAAAATAACCATCCTTCGGTCCTCCTGAACAAACTCCCAGTCCCTGCGCTGATGTTCCAACAAGGCAGAATGGCTCTCCGCGGGCATCACATGTCCCTGCATTTCATACTCCCTCTGCAGACCCCACTGGTTTTCCCGTGCCAAGTAACACTGATCCCTTCCTGGAGCATCAGCAGTAGGTCTATGTTGATACCAAGGCTTCTCCTGAGGTGCGAGGAGATCAGGACATGGGATTCTGCTCATTGGTGGACAAATGGCACCACCTAGATTGTGCAAAGCATTCACCAATAGCCCTGGGGTTCCGAGCATTGGCCCGGTATTGCCCGGTTGTTGAAAATACGGGTCTCTCACTGTGCCATCAAAGTTCAGTGCAAAATCTGGATGTTGACTTTGAGCAACTCCATCAAGCTCCACAGTTGTCGGCATGTGAACTGCGTTAACTGGTGGAGGAAGACGTTGCCGAGGCCATGCTTCATCAGGTGGAAACAGGTGAAATGGGCCTCTTTCAGTTGCCAGAGCCATGATCCCAACTGAACTAGCCATGTCTCCATTCAGTTTCTTCCAATTCAAGTCTCTGATCCGGAACATGAATGTGAAACAAGTGCCTAGATCGAAAGCTTCGTCGGACCTTGCACTATCTCCTCTCTTTTGGTTATACCCAGGGTAATCTTCCTGTTGGAAAGCAACTTTCTCAACCAGAACAAGAGAAGCCCCGAAGGCTAGGTCCTCAATATCCCATCTGTCGTACGCCCCTCCTGTCTTGTGGCTGATGTGGATTTCACAATAAGGCCGAAGAAGGTGGAGCGCATTGTTGAAGAAGCCCCACACCAGCTCCCTGTGTGAGCTAAAGATCACAGCAGATGGTTAAGAATAAGTTATCTAAGAAACAAATCTTTGTGAAACAACATGGTAAAATTTTTAAAGGTTCATATGTTGTCCAAATGCAATAAGAAACCAGCAACAAACTATTTCCTGACCACTGTAATATGATAGCGAACCTTCTTATTAAACCTATCAATCCTATTTCACAAGAATGTAACAACAAAAAAGGAATGAAGTAGAATACAACAAGGAGCTGCAAAAATGTGATATGCACAACAGCCATGAACCACCAAATAATGCTCTTGCTTTATTCTTCTTGCTTTAAGGTTGCTCAGATGAGATTTTTTTACTGTATCACAAGATCAAAAGCAAAATGACTCCAGCAAATTGACTATGAAGGTCAGGTAAGATCTCTGCCACTTATTATTGAGGCAATATTTCTAAGATATCTACCTATTCATAATGTAAGATATAATCATAAAAAGCTACAGTTCATTTCAGGAAAAAAAAATAAGTTAAGCAGATCAACGGTGCGGTGCCTAGAATGAAAATGAAAAGAGCAGAACATCTTCGCTAAGAGGCTGTACAATGTCTTTTACACGCACAGGTTTTCTAAATAAGCAGCATGTTTTCTGAACAGGAGAGCATAGCCCTTCATATGCAGATGTAGCCTTAGTAAAATTTAATCAATTGTGTTTTTAACTCATTTAGGACATACAAAATGATGCAGTAAATCAATTTAAATAACAAGAAAAAAATTCCTAATCCAGGGTTTAATTAAACATTAACTGCCAAAAACACACAACATGATTATGCACATACTTGATCATATGCATGTCGTCCTCTTTTCCTTTGAAGCCAGCATGAGGAAAATTAAAGACAATTCGATCAAACCTTCTTTTCTTCAAGTCAGGGTGTAACTTCATCTTTTTCGTATCAACACCATGCAACACCGTGGCACTCAATCTTTTCAGATTTGTTATATTTGACTCTGCTTTGCTGTACTTGCTCTTCAGAGTCTCTGAAAAAAAGAGGATTTTTGCAGAGAAAATAGACTATAAAACTATTGAAAGATTAAAATTCCCAAAGAAGTCTTGTCACAGTGTGAAAGAATTAATGCTTCTAAGATGGCAGGATATGGTGTTTTTCCTTGCCTTTTGCTGAATGTTAATGATATCAGTTCCAAAAAAGAATGATTTATCCTGTATCGTCCACGACACAACAGAGGTTCTAAAAATACATAGTAAACGTGGAAATGCTGTGTTTCAAGGTGCTTTAAACCATATGAAAGCAAAATATAGTTCACCCATCTTGAGATAACCATGGTCTTATGGAGCAAGTGCATAAAATTCTTCTTTAACTAACACAAGGTACCACATTTCCCTGGAATCGCCGAACTAGCATATGGAATTCTTGTACCCATCCATCCGTCCATCAATTGCTCCAATCTATTCCCGTATCCAAGGGGCAAAGGGCCAACAAAATGCATTACCATTCGCCCGTATACTAGGGGGGAAGGACGCCTTTGCGTCGCGAGAAGCGGGGGAAGCGATGGTAGACGAACCGTAGGTGTCGAGGGACGTGGCGACGAGGTTGGCGCCGGAGCCGAACGCGGTGGCCAGAGCCAGCGAGAAGGAGAAGTCCCCGTCGCCGACGAGCAGTATGTCCTGCGTGGAGGAGTAATGCCCCAGCCACTTCACCCCCTGCCCCTTCTCCTCCTCCTTCTTCTTTCTCTTCTTCTTATGCTCCTCCTCCTCCTCCTTCTTGTCCTTCCCTCCCGCGGTGACCGCCACCGTTACTCCCTCCACCGGCGGCGCCCCCTTCCCGTCGACCTCGACCGGCGGCGGCACCTCACTCCCAGCGACCTCCAATGGCGGCCCGCCCCCGTCCCCACCCCCGCCGACTCCCGCCTCCGCGACGAGCCCGATCACCACCGGCGCGGCCACCGCCACAGCCATGCGCACCCGTTGCGTCGCCGCCGACGGGAGGCGAAGTGGTGCGGAGGCTCGGTGTGCAGCGTGGAAACCGGGGCGGGTCCCAGAAGCGCCTCGACACGTAGCAAAGCCAAGGGGTTTTCGCCGCCTGCGGTCTCGGGCTGTCCGGGTCCACATGGCAGCGGTGACTCGCCTGCCGCGCGTTTGGTTCTCTTCTCTTCTCATCAAAAGGCTCTGGAAATGCTGCGAGGAAGTTCAACAAACGATACGGCTTCAGCTTCTCAATAAAATTTATAATGTAGTTAAATTCGTCGTTGATTTGCTCTGGAATTTGGAGATTCGCGTCACTTCGGTGATCGATATCTCGATCTCGAAAAAAAAGAGAAAGTCATGATCAATTGGTCATAGACTCGTCGGGAACAGGATCCTCTGCAGTTAGGCAAACTACGTAAGAGGGAGGTAGTTCTTCAATCTACCGTTGCCCAAGCATCCAACGCCTCTCCAGCTTTTGGACCGTCCTTGCACCTAGTAGCTCCTATCGTGTTCGCTCGTGATCGTGAATGAGAAAAGGAGAAAAGTAGGCGCCGCCGGTGCCGCACCTTGCTCACCGCCGGGTGCTGTGCTGCCTGTGGCCATCTGCTGTCCAAGACAAACAACTCCTTTCAGCATCTGAAACATCTGAATAGGGCGATTTGACTTCAATCTGAGAGTCTCTGAGCCAACATCTGAATCTCGTGGAGGGAGTTGAAGGAGAAGGTGGCGTCGGAGACGCAATTTTGGGACTTGCGCTTGAAGCGGTGGAGCTCTCGATGAGCTAGCTCTTGAGAAGTCCAGCTGCCTGCAGGCGGAAGCGCATGTCCTCAAAGAAGGGGGCGTCGGCAGCGGCATCTCATTCCTCGATGCGCAGCAACTGGTGGCGCGATGGACGGGGACGAGCGACCTGCGGCACCCGGCGGCCGGCGGCGAGCAAGATGCGGCATCGGCGACTGCTATTTGCGAATGGGAATATAGGATAGCGGCTACGAGAGTTAGAACTGTCCAAAAGCTAGAGAGGCGTTGGATGCTTGGGCGACGGTGGATCAAAGAACTACCTCCCTCCTACGTAGTTTGCTTAACTGCAGCCGTGCGACTGTACGAGCCACGCCGGCCTCTACTGTGGCATTGTGCGCGCAGCGTGAGACGTTTCGTCAATTCGGCCTCGGCTCTCGGGCGAGTCGGCAGCGCGGTGATGGCGGACGGCGGCGGTGGTCAGCTCTGGTCATGTCGTGCCAAAAGCTGCTTGCCTGCTCTGCTCCATCCCTCGGCCATGGATAGTCGTGTCATATCGAATATTCGGATGCTAATTAGGAGGATTAAATATGAATTAATGGTAAAACTAATTATATAGGTGCAGGCTAATTCACGAGACGAATATATCAAGCCTAATTAATCCATCATTAGCACATTTTTACTGTAGCATCACATTGTCAAATTGTGGACTAATTAGGTTTAATAGATTCGTCTCGCGAATTAGTCTCTATCTGTGCAATTGGTTTTGTAATTAGATTATATTTAATACTCCTAATTAGTATCTAAATATTTGATGTGAAAGAAATTTTAGTTTGCACTAAAGATCCAAACACCCTTTAAAATAGCTTATTTATTTACCCAACCATCATATAGTTTTCTAAATGCAATTGCGTATGAATATACGGGCTGACTCGTAATAGTTATGAGCTCTCTACTTGGGCTTTTGCTCTCATGGGCCTCCGGCGCGTACTTCACACCGTTTCAGCCCAGGCCGACAAGGCAGCAACGACAATTGTACCTCGCGACCGTTTGGCTTTCAAAATTCAAATCAAACCCAAACGGAAGGCAGGCAGTCGAGCGTGCGCGGAGTCACCTCAGACCTCACCTCACCTCACCTGACCGCCGCGCGGCGAAGAGATCGGCAGAGGAGGAGGCGCGCGCATGTCGAGAGCTTCGCCGGAGGATGTGCTTGTCGCAGCGATCGCTGGTGGGAGCCGAGAGGGGGTATCGCTGCCCGCGGGCATCGTCGCCGATGGGAGGCGGCAGGGCGACCGGGCGGAGGGTGTCCCGGTGATCGACTTGACGGCGGAGGAGGAGAAGGAATGGGTGGGTTCCCCATGCGCGAAGGAAGTGCAAGTGATTGGTTTGACAGCGGCAGGAGAGGAAGAGAAGGAAGGTCAAGGCGTGGATGGCCCACGCGCGGAGGGCGTCCCGGTGATCGACCTGACGGGGGAGAGCAGCGATGAGGAGGAGGGGGAGCAGGAGGTCAAGTGGGTGGGGCACTACTCGTCGACCCAGAGCATCCTGCTTGTCGGCGATGGCGACTTCTCCTTCTCCTTGGCGCTCGCCACCGGATTCGGCTCGGGCGCCAATCTCGTCGCCACTTCTCTCGACTGCTATGGTTTGTTTTCTTTCCTCTATTTTCTCATTATACTCGTGAAATGAGCTGCGGATTACGGTACACCGTACTCATTATCATGACACGTTCGTCAATCTCTAGATTCTTGCAGCACTAATCTTGTTGTGTTAGACTTCGGCCTTCAGGTGCATCGCTAATATTCTGTCTGACACGTAAACTTGAATAGTGCAGAAATTTTGTAGCTCTGATAGATCAAATGAGGAGTATTTCGATAATTTGCTGTGGCCAGCTTCAAGTGCATTGCTAATATTCTGCCTGACGCATAAACTTGAATAGTGCGGAAATTTTGTAGCTCTGATAGATCAAACGAGGAGTATTTTGACAATTTGGTGCGACCATTCATTTTATTTGATTCCTATTGTTTTTCAAAACGATCTTGAGCAGACACCCTGAAGAAGTACAGCGGAGCAGAATCCAATTTGGCGGAGCTGAAAAAGTTGGGAGCAGTAACTTTGCATGGAGTCAATGCAAAAACGATGATACTTCATACTGATCTCAAGATGAGGCGGTTCGATAGGGTTGTTTTCAACTTCCCCCATGCAGGGTTCAAGGGGAAAGAAAACCAACCACATATGATCAAGTATGTAACTTTGTATTGTTTATCTTTGCTGTTTGTTTTATGTAGTTTACAGTTGTATCCTATGATGATGACACATCAAGCAGATAAACTGAGAACTTTTTACTTTTTAGATATTAGCGCCATACTAACCAAAACAATTAGTATACAAATTGGATCTCAGTTTTTCTCCATTTAATGTTGAATTGTCTGTTACAATAGTGCTGCTACTTACTACTGACATAGGTCCTGTTTGTATACGCTTTTCTGGAACTCGCTTATCTAGCAAGCAAGCTTATCTGATAAGCCTGCTGTCTGGAGAATCTGCTGTCTGAATAAGCAGTGTGTTTGGCAATCCTGATTATTTTGTGTCGATTGTCTGTCCTGGTTGGTAAATTGACCTGAATGCCCCTAGCAAACAATTGTCTCGGCAGCAAGTGCGGTGACCAACCTGCAACGGCAAGCCTGGTGCTCGGTGAGGGTGCCGAGGAAGACGGGCAGGGGAAGAAGGCGGCAGGGGCCAAGCCCGGTGGCGGGGGCTAACCGCGGCGGCGGCGGCCAAGCCGCCAAGGGCCAAGCCCGGCGGCGGGGGCTAACCGCGGCGGCGGGGGCCAAGCCGCCAAGGGCCAAGCCCGGCGGCGGCACCCGGCGTCGGTTGCAGGGGCGGCGGCGGTGGACGGGAACTGGCAGCGGACGGGAGCCGGCGGCGGTCGCAGGAGGCGAGGGGGCTGCGGCGGCGGACGGGAACCGAGTGCCGACGTCAAGATCTACAGGCGGCGGGAGCCGGCGATGGACGCGGAAGGTGCGGGAGCGGCGGCGGTCGCGGAAGGTGCGGGAGCGGCGGCGGCGGACGAGAACCGAGCGGCGGCGAATGGGAACCGAGCGGCGGTGGCGAGCCAAGCCCGGCGGCGGGACCTAGCGACCGACGGGACCTGGCGGTGGACGGGACCCGACGGCGGTCGCGGGAGGCGCGGCGGCGGACGGCTGGAGGAGTCGGTGGGTGAGGGTAGCGGGGGAATAATCGCTTCGCTTATTGGAGAAGCGTCTCCCGACCGGCGTACAGGATAAGCCGGATGCCAGTTGTTTCCTAGCTTATGCACTAAGCGGCTTACGTAGCAAGCGGAAAATAAGCAAAGCGTTTGGGTGGGCTTATGACTTATTTCCACCTATAAGCGGGAAATAAGCGGATACAAACAGGGCCATAGTTTTTTCTAGAAAATGGATAAATATCTGGCCTCTGCGACCGCACACAACCAAATTTTACAGTATTCAATTCTCAGCACATCAGCTGATCACATAGATAAGTGAAATTGTACGCAAACGACAAGAAGAAATCAAAAGCAAAGTCCATTATTGCTTCTCCATCCATTCTTAGCAAAGATATCTAGGGCCACGATCTCCAATGCCTTGCTTGCCAAACAGATGGTCTCCCTTGCTTCCTCATGCTGCAGTAGTGACCAATATCGCAGCCAATATGCTCCCCTGAAAATAGCTTGTTTTTTTCAAAAACCATATCGTTACGCGTACACCAAATTGCCCACATCAGAACTGCAACCCCAACGAAAATCAAATTTCTATCTTTTTTATTCGTGCTTGTTAATCAATTTCCAAGCATGTACTGTATTGATCTTGGTGGGCTCACATGGTGATTCTATCAACTACGTGGTGATTAAGTTTAATAATAAGTGTGTTGATCTTACCTTTAGACAAGATGAGCTTTATTTGCTATCACTTGGTGGGAACGTGAATGTCGTAAGCATTGAGAATGTGAATGCCTCTTCGTCTATGAATGTAAGAAATAAGTAGAAAAGAATTGATGACGTATCTTCGAAATTATGGCACTATCGTTTAGATCATATTTCGATGAGAAGAATTGAACTATTAATTAAGGAATCAATTCTTCCACCCTTAGAATTTTTAGATTTAGAGCAATGCATCGATTGCATTAGGGGAAAGTATGTGAAGAAAATTAAGAAAGATGCCAAACGAAGTGCATGAATTTTAGAAATAATTCACACAGACATTTGTGGTCCATTTCCTGTAGCATCTGTGGATGGTTATGATTCATTTATAACATTCACAAATGATTGTTCATGTTATGGCTATATTTATCCAATTAAGGAACGATCAAAAGCGTTGGATAAATTTAAGATATTTAAGGCTGAAGTAGAAAATCAATATAATTTAAAGATTAAGATAGTAAGATCCGACTGTGGGGGGAGTACTACGGTCGACATACCCCATATGGCCAAGTTCCTAGACCTTTTGCAAGGTTCTTGCAGGAAAATAACATAGTTGCCCAGTACTCCATATTGGGCGAGCCTCAGCAGAACGGAGTAGTTGAAAGATGCAACCGTACATTAATGGATATGGTGAGAAGTATGATAAGTTACTCCACTTTACCGATTAATTTGTGGATGGAGGCATTAAAAACCGCCATTCACATTCTTAATCAGGTTCCAGTAAGTTAGTGTCTAAAATATCATATGAGTTGTGGATTGGAAGAGAGCCCTCACTGAACTCTTTGCATGTGTGGGGTTGTCTGGCGGAGGCTAAAGTATTTAACCCAGATATTGGGAAACTAGATCTTAGTTGCCATTTCATTGGCTATCCAGATAAGTCAAAACATTATCGTTTCTACTGTCCTAACAGACATACTAAGTTTGTAGAAACGAGACACGCTATCTTTTTGGAGGATGAGATGATCAGGGGGAGCATGGTAGCCTAAGAAATTAGTCTTGAGGAGAGGTGGGTATACGTACCCACTCCGATGATTTCGTTTTTCTCAATACCCATTGTTGCTGCACTGACAGTGCAGGACACTGTGGTAACAACACCTGTTGATAGTTCTCCCGTTGCAATAATAAATGAAGATGAGGAACCTGTCCTTCAGGATTCTATAGAACCTGTTGTCACACATGAGGAAGAGCTGCAACAGCCCCACATGGAAGATGTGCCAAATGTTGAGGCCCCTAGAAGGTCTCATAAAGTTAGAAAACCAGGTATTCCTGATGACTACTGTAACAACTTTGCCTTAATTATGTGTAATTAAACTTAAACAAGTCATTAGTCACTAAGCAAAAGAGGTAAAATATCCATTTCGACCCTAAAAAGCTCTTTTTGGAGTTAAATATAAAACTTGAGTTTTATATGCAGACTTCAAATATTGCCCAAATAAGAGTTGTAAAAATTTTAATTTCAAACAACTTTTGTTAATAACACTTTGGCTAATTCGGAGTGGGAGAAGGTCAAAAACAAGGATCAAACCAGGAGTATTTTAAAATCCTACAAACAACCTAAGTCCTGAAATTCTGGTTTTTCCTCAACTTTGCAACCTGTTATCTCACAATTTTATATCTAACCTCAAGTCAAACCTTTAATAAAAGTTGTAGTCCCTTGAGTGTGTTCCAACTTTGTTACACTGACCCAGGTCCAAATCGAAACCGAACCTACTCAAAAACTTGGTCAAAGTCGGGTAAAACAGTCAACTCAGCCGTCGGAGCATTCCAGCTCTAAGTCTGGAAACCATCCAGAGTGCGCCTCTTGGCGAGTTTGTTCCTCCAATTTTTTGAACTAAACTCAAGAAAAGCCCTTAATAGAAGTTGAAGTCCTAAGACCGAAGAACAATTCCTTCAATAGCACCTTGATCTAGTTCAACTCAGAAGCTGTCCAAAATTCGAATCCAAGACAGCCAAATTCCTGAAATTCCACCAAATCGGCTGAAATGTCTAAGTCGGAAATTTCTAGTGTTTGGCAAACTTTGGCTCGAGTTATCTCCAAATCCGTTCAAAATCTGGACAAACACCTTTAATAAAGTTTGAACTTCGAGCATAGGACTACAAGTTTGCTAAAGGGATATTCGAACATTTAGTTTGAAAATCTTGAATGGAGAATCCCCAAAGTCGATCTTGTGTGTTGCCTGGCCTCGCCTCGACGCCAGCGCGCCCGGGCATGTTCGCCTGTGCACCGCCGGCCGCGTGGCCGCCGTCCATCGGCAGCTCGCCAGCACCCCATCCCCAGCAGGGAAGCAACGGGACGGGAGCCCCGACGCCCAACCAGCGTCGCGACAAGACCCGACGAAGCTCCCCGCTACCCTATCGCCGACCGAGCACATCCCCTGCCCTGCCGCGCATCCACACCCGCCAACCGTAGCTTTGCCCGCTCGTTGGAAAAGCCGCCACGCCGTTGTCATCCCACGCCTCCGCCCGCTCACCCAACAAGAGCCTTGGCACTCCGCCTCACCCGCTCGACAAACCGGATGCCCACGCTACATATCGCCCGTGGCCAACCACGGCGAGATACGCCCGGAGCTCCGCTTCCCAAGGCCAATGGCGCCTCCGGCCAATGGCCGCCTCGCCCACGTACCAGCTCTCCCCGGCCTTATCCTCTCGTGCCCGGAGCCCTGCCTCGACCCTCCACCCCACCTCTCCCCTATAAAAGGGCCAAGCATGCCGTCAAGCACCACCCTTCGCCACCTCCCGCACACCGCGCCCCTGTTTCCACTACACCGCCGCTAAGGCTCCCGTGGAGATCCCACCTCCACGCCGTCCCACGCTCCGATGACCTCTCCGCTCGCTTCGCCATCCCTCTGCACACGTCCCTGAGCTGCTCGTTACCCTCCTAACGCCGCCGGTGTGCCGGAACGCCGCCCGCACCGCCACCCGCCAAGCCAAGTCGCCGCCGCCACGTTCCGACCCTCGCCGGCCATCTCCGTCGCCCAAACTCCGCCAAGTCGAGCTCAGGTGAGCCCCTGCGCGTCCCCGGCCACTTGTTGCCCGGCCCCCACCGGCGAATCGCTGGGGATTTCGCAGCCGCCTCCATGCGCACCCCCGGGGATGACATTGCGTCTTCCCCAATCTTTCCATGGGCCTAGGCGCAAAACCTAGGGACCTCTGCGTGAATAAACCGTAGACGTGAGGGGTAGAGTGCAAGTTTGCCTCGGTTATTTGTTTTAAATTAGTAGAAAAAGGTTTAAACTTTGTAAATGCCCAGTAAATCGTAGAAAAATCAGAAAAATGCCAAACCACTGCTGTCTAGTTTCTTACAAAAATAAGTTTGCCCATGTTACTGTTGTAAATAATATCCTATAGTTTATTCCTTGCTTAGGCCTTTTAAATCATAGTAAATAGAAGAAAAAGGTAAATCCAACTCTGTGGTGTATGTTTCAATGAGTAGAAGTTCAAAAAAATACTTAGTGCCCTGGAATAGAACTTAAAGTTACTGTTTTAACCTTATATTTGAAATCTAGGGTTAAATCTCCCTTTTTGCATAAGTTTTAATCCAGAGTTGAGAAAATATAAAACCACTTGGAGTAGCTCAGTTTTGAGGGGTAGTTTACATAAAAAATATGGTTTGAGGTCAGACTCAGAAAGAAACCCACCTTCCTTGTAAAGCATGTTTAAATAGGAGATAAATAGGGGAAATAGTTTTCCTTCTCCAAAATCACAAAAAATTCACCAAAGCCTCTGTAACACACCTTCAATCTACTGGTAAAATTTCACCCTCAGATTCACTGTAGGTTTGGAGATAAAAATAATTAAGTACATGCTAACTTTGGTGATAATATGCGTTTAATTCTTTTTTTGGTAATCCAATGGCTCCCAAATTTTACAGTAACTTAAAGATGACTTAAGTAAGGTGCTGTAATTTTCTCAGTGCCTTTTGTTGCTGTTTGCTTGAGGAACCACTTTTTGGCTAAGTAATCGGTTAAAGGAATAAAAAAAAGAAATATAAATCCTAATAAGGTAAATAAGTAATTTTGGAAGAGATAAAAAAACATTCAGGAGGGAATAACTCTCCAAACACACTTAAGCAATCTCACCTTCTTTATGCAACTCTAAGTTGTCAAAATCTATATATGTACACAACCGCCATCAAAGTCAACCTCAAGTTTAAACCGACCACCATACTTTATGAAGTAAATGGAAGTTAAAACCTTATTTAGGTGAATGTGGCCTATATACGATTTTCTTCCTACTATTAAACCATGCCTTGCATCGTTTGTGTACGCGCATGAATAAAACTAAACTCTTGCATGTGCATGTCATGTAGAAGCTAATATCGCTGACGGAACCTACGAGCTCCACCCCATGCCGGAAGAAGAACCTGCTGCGGAGCTTCATCACTTGGAGGTTGAGCCCGAGCAAGATCAAGACCCCGAGGAACCACTAACTTTTCCTGAAGGCAAGCCTCGGTGCATGAATTCCCTGTTTTAAATTTATGCAAGTTATTGATGCTTATGATTGTGCATTTACATTTGTAGGAATTGATTGAAACCGTAGGCATGAACTTAGTACCTTGATCTGAATACTAATTGCTAAGGTTGAGTAGCTGCAATGCTTAATAGGTCTCAGTAAAAGTCGAGTGATTTCCTGTCACTCGCGAGTTATAGGAGTTGAGTGCTTTACTTATGTTGCAACTATAAGGGCGATGGATGGGGTCAGGCTTATGTTCAGTACTTGGTGGGTTGCCCCGTCTGTCTACATGAAATGGACTAAGGTCGAAATGTGTCAGCTTTCATGATCAAGTGTTTGAAAGTACTAATCTCATACCTAGTATGGGATGGGGAAGCCTAGTACCTGATTGAATTGGGGCGTGGCATACTCTCCGGCTGTCCTTGGAACGTCGTTCCCATAGTGCATCATGTGGGTGCAAGTGTGGTCATAGTACGACAGAGGCAGGGATTATGGAGAATTGCATGCCAAAGGAAGTTGGCCATGACACGTGCCTAAGGGATCGATAGGGACGGCTAACAAATGAAGCGACCCTTCGTGGTGCGCGGATATCGTGAGATTAGGTTCGCCATGCATGGTTAATAAATTCGAATCGATTCGTCTGCCTCTCATAGTTTGGGACTACTTGATCGCTATTCTGCACTGAGTAAAGATGGAACATGATGATGATATGAATCTTGATGCTTGTTCTTAAATTGTTTAGAAACTATGCTTACTTAATATAAGTTGCTAATCTAGACTGGTTAATGAACGTAGAACTTGAGCTAAAATATTGAAAGTAAGGACCGACTATAGACGCTTTTGGCAAAACAAACCCAAAGCCAAAAAGCCGTGCATGTCTCGGAGCTGGTGACAGTATTTATCACCTGTCGGGTCAGTCTTACTGAGTATTAGTTGCTCAGCCTTGTTGTGGCTTAACTTTTCAGGTAATGTCGATAGTATGGTTGCTGGCACCACTTGGCCTGCCAAGCTCCCTCCGGGCTGGACAGTCGAGTGGGATCCCTCCTCGGACGGCGAGGGCAGGGATCATTGATGTCATGATCGGCTTCGTCATGATATCGTGTATCGACGTTTAGCTTCCGCTTGTTTTACTTCGTCTTTGTTGAACCTTGCAAACTTGTTTGAATTTTGAAAACTTTGATGTAATAAATTGTTGAACTATATTAATGTGATGGGAATGTTGTAATCTATGTGCCACTCACCTTCATGTGAGCAATGCTTCTTGATCCTAAGTAAGTGGTTTATCGGATGAAATCCGACGGACGATCAAGTTGACTTACTTAAAGTGCATGATCGCGTGTCAGGCGACTTAAGTGCATTTTAGTCAGGTTAATTTGGGGCGGTTCCGCCACAGCTATGAAGTCTATGTTAGTGAAGAAGTTCAAATGGAGGGAGATCCCACCTCATTTGAAGAAACCATGAGAACTCATCGAAATGGCTTGAAGCTATGGAAGATGAAATGAGATCTATGAGTAGCAATAAGGTCTGGGACTTAGAAGAAATTTCTAAAGGAGCCAAGACAATAGGCTGTAAATGGGTCTACAAAACAAAATGTGACTCCAAAGGCAATGTGGAAAGATATAAAGAGTGACTCGTGGCAAAAGGCTTCATGCAAAGAGAAGGAATAGATTATAATGAGATATTTTCTCTAGTCTCTTTTAAGGATTTCTTTAGAATCATAATGGCTTTAGTGGCGCACTATGACTTAGAATTACATTAGATGGATGTAAAGACAACATTTCTCAACGGGGATTTGGATGAAAATGTTTACATGGCACAACTCAAAGATTTTGTAGTGGAAGGAAAAGAACGTATGGGATGCCTCCTGAAAAAATCCATTTACGGATTAAAACAAGCCTCCAAACAGTGGTATTTGAAGTTTTATGAAACAATAAGAAAATTTGGGTTTAATGAGAATAAGGAGGAAAATTGCGTTTATACAAAGTTCAAGAATGGGAAATTCATTTTCCTCATCCTGTATGTAGATGACATCTTACTCGCTAGTAGTGATGTTAATCTACTATTGGAGACGAAGAAGTTTTTGTCCTCGAATTTTGATATGAAAGATCTCGGTGAAGCCTCATTCATTTTAGGAATTGAAATTCACCGAGATAGAAGAAAAAGGGTTTTTAGGATTATCGCAAAAGGCATACTTGGAATAGATTCTAAAGAAATATAGTATGCATGCGAGTAAACCTACGCCTGCTCCCATAGTCAAGGGCGATAGATTTGGGAAATTTCAGTATCCCAGGAACCAATACGAGATCGATCAAATGAAAGCGGTTCCGTATGCTTCAGGTGTCGGAAGCTTAATGTATGCTCAAGTATGTACATGCCTCGACTTAGCTTTTGTAACCGGGATACTTGGCAGATATCAGGATAATCCAGGAATAGATCACTGGAGAATGGTAAAGAAGGCATTGCGTTATATGTAAGGCACGAAAGGCCTAATGTTAGTGTACAGAAGAATGATTCCCTAGAAATAGAAGGTTACTCAGATTCAGATTTTGCGGGAGATATAGACGATAGAAAGTCCATGTCAGGTTATGTATTCACTCTTGCAGGTGGAGCCATTCATGGAAAAGCTCCAAGCAAACCGTCATTGCATCGTCCATGATGTATGCCGAGTTCGTAGCATGTTATGAGGCCACGGGATAGGCAAAATGACTAAAGAAATTTGTACCCAGTTTGAAAGTGGTAGACAACATTCAAAAGTCACTCAAGATGTACTACAACAATGAGCCAGCAGTATTTTATGCTCACAACAATAAATCAAGTGGTGCTGCTAAACACATTGACATCAAGTTTTATGTTGTGAAAGAGAAAATCCAGAATCATACCATTAGTCTAGAGCATATAAGAACAAAGGAAATGCTTGCGGGATCCGCTCACGAAAGGCTTACTGCCCAATATGTTCAGAGAACATTTAGCTGGCATGGGTTTACGGGAAAGCCTATGATCCTTGGATACCAAGGGCGCAGAATAAGGATCTGTTTCAAAATAGAAAGGTGTATTGTAGCTGTTGAATCTAATAGTACGTAACCAACTATTATGACGAGACATGCTCTATACACTGATCTATGATGAAATGAGTGCTAAGTTAAGCTTAAGTATAAGATGAGATCAACGGGGAGACTGTTAGTTGATCTCATCCGACTCGGTTCAACGACCGAGTCGGACTCCTCGATCGCGCCCTGATCGGGGTTGCCCAACCGAACATGGTTGGCGGGCTCCCGTCGCGCAGCGCTATAAAGAGAAAGGTGGAGGCCGGGGCACGCAAGCTAAGGTTCACCGTGCCCACAAAAACTACCTGACAAACCCTAGACCGATCATCCTAGCACTGAAGCGGCGGGAAGCTCCGCCACCCACACTCGCCGTCACCGCCGCCGTCACCGCCATGGTGAGCTCGTCCTCCAAGCCTGATGGCCGGTGACTCTACTCTCTCTATCTCTCGGTTAGCCATGAAACATGTTGTTGTTTATCCTATCCTAAGATTAAGTTAATTACCCGCTAGATTCACATGCAGAGGTCCAAGAAAGTCTATCATTTATCCCCCAGCCGATCAGCTATACTTCAGGTGCTGTTCCTCGGGATCATCCTTGGCATCCTTGGACCTGGGGCAGCTCTAGGTGAGGCTGCACAACTGCACCAGAGCCATGATGTGGCCATCGGGCACAAACTGACTGCAGTCAAGCAAGAGCTGCTCTCTCAACTTGCTCCCTGTAGAGAGCCACGATGCTGAAGTGAATGGCATGTTCTTCAGTGGACGTACCCCTTCCCAGTTAGCAGCTTGCTGATGCTTGTTCCCCTCTTTTGGACAAGTTACGAACAGCGTTGTGGCCATTTGGGTGATGGAATGCAGTCACTTTGCCTGCAGTAATTCTAACTTGCAACTTCGTCTTCCTGGTTTCCGTTGTGTTCTGTTGTTGCACGCGTCCTTGAATCTTGCAAGCGTGTCAGAAGAAAAGCGTCACAACATAATAATTTGCCTGAATTCTGATGTGTTTGCATGTTGCTTATTTGGTCAGCTTCATAGTTCCATGAATTATGAGCAAGGATGGCCACAAAAAAAAAAGGAATAATGAGCAAGAACTTTAGCACTGCATGCATGAGCCTTGCTATTCTTGGGCCTTGCACAGTGCTCGGCATTACACTTCATGGGCCTTGTATTTTTGGGCCAGGCCCGGGACTGAGCCAGTGAGGTCTGCCCGGCGGACTACGGTGTTAGCTTTATCCCAACCACCGGAGAGCGGCGGCGCATCAGCAGCGAGGGTGGCTGCAGACAGCATGAAGCGCGCCAGCGTGGACGCGGGGCACTGGTCTCGACGCATCATTAGCGGCGAGACGACCCCTTCCCCGTCGGCACAGGAGGCGGACGTGCCAACCGCAGCTGAGAGAAGGGAAGCCCCGCGATCAAATCATCAGGCGGGGAATCATTCCAAAAGGATGGCACCTGGACAGTAACCCACTAGCCTGCTGAGCGCCTGATGAGTGCGAGCGCCCAATCATTGGCAGGTGGAGCCCACAACATCCTCTGGGCTTGAATCCAAGACAGCGAGTGTCTTAGTAATTGGGGAGTAGTGTGCGCTGTGCTCTGCTCTAATGCGTGTCCTCTGGTCTAGCTAATCCATATGAGCCACTGTGCAGCGACATGGATAGAAGCAGAACGTCACTTGCATGTTGCATCAGTACAGCCAGTGTTGCTCCGGAGGCAAACTCTTGTATTGTTCAGACTGTCCAATAGCCAATTTCATTACTCTATGTTTATGGAACTAATCAATTCCTCTCCAACATTGTTTTTGGATTTAATATAGTCGTTTGTCCTAGCGGGCATCAACGTGCATGGCTTGCCACATAACCCACCTCGTCCTCAACCAAAAAAACTGACCACAAAATAGTGGTTCGCAATTAGCTTCTGTATATTTGTATGGAACACCCATCCATAAGTTGCATGAAGGGTGCACAGGATAGCCTTTGCATGAGCTCACCTAGGTGATGTGGCACGCCAATGTGGATGGTCGCTAAGATGAGAGATTAGATTGAACCCAAAAATAAAAATTAGAGGACTAAAATGGCCCAAAGTTGGGGGATGAAATTGCGCATTCCGTCAAAAGAAAAGTCTGATTTTTTCTTGGGTAATTCCTCTCGTACTTGACGTTACTCTTGCATTTCATATTTGGTTCTTCTCCAACACCGGCAGTTCCGCACGACGTTAATAGGTTTGGGGTTGGGGTTCATCCAAGCCTGCGAGCTTGGAGGGAAGCCCATTGTGGCAAGTTGTTTTGCCACTCATGATTGCTGAGGACGTGCGGGATCAAGGCAGAGGGGGACGGCCGGGCACGAAGGTCATGGTGATGGGTTAGCGATGGCTTGACGACGATGCCGGCAACCTTGTCGCTCGTAGGGTGGCAGGGGGAGACGAGGAGATGTCAGGGCCACGAGAAGAAATTTCGAGTGCTCGTGGCCCCTAGAATGCCTGAGACCAGAGTGACCGTGTAGATTGATTGACTCATCGCAAATCTCGAATCCATTTCGAAACACAAACACACAATTTTTTTTTGAAAATTTCAAACCCTTTTCAACGGGAAGGATATTTGACAGGCATCATTGCACAGTCGGTTCCATCTCTGTCCGGGAGGCGCCCGACGTGCCTCTGTACCTCACCACGCTGCAAACTCTGTGATCACTCGTATCGCTATCCATGGCGCCGACTTCTTTTTTTCTTGCCTGCAGAACGTGCATGGCACGCCGCGCGCATTTCAGCCTTTCAGGGAGTGCGAGATTTTGCACCGCTAATCGACCACATCAACAGATTTTGACACTGGTTGGGGCCAAAAAAAGCTTATACTAAAATCGACATTCTTCAGGTTAATGTACAAGGGCAGATTACACCCAAAGTACAACTTCACCAGGAGTAGTTCATCCTTGGGCCTTGTCTAAATCGACGAACTGTCTTATGGCTTGCTAAGACGCTAATTTTTACTAAAGCTCACTACGCTCGCAAAAATCTTTGCAACCAGTCGTCAGGCAGAGTACTCCGAGACGGCGAACGAGCAGCTCGACGACTGGCCCCTCGAGTGCGCGCCCCGCGCCGGCGACACCGGCACCGCGGGCGGCTGCTGCTGCTGCTGCGGCTTCGCGTCGTCGTCCCCGCCGCCGGCCGCGGGTCGGCGGATCTCCTTGAGCAGCGCCACGACGTCCTTCATCGCGGGCCGGTCGTCGGCGCGGCGCGACACGCAGAGCGCGGCCACGGAGAGCGCCTGCCGCATCTCGTGCGCGTCCGCCTCGGAGGCGCCCGCCCGGAGGCGCGCGTCCAGGAGCTCGGCCGCGTCGCGCCTGGCCTGCACGTGCTCGCGCACCCACTGCACCAGGTGCGCGCCGCCCGGCAGCGTCGGGTCCAGCGGGTGCCGCCCAGTCAGGATCTCCAGCAACACCACACCGAAGCTGTACACGTCGCTCTTCTCGCTGATCCGCTGCATCGACGCGTACTCTGCTTATTTTCACGCAAAAAAACAAAAGAAACAATTTTGTCAGAAAAGAATTCCATGAAACTGTCGTAGAATCACGAATGGAACGATCTCGACCTGGCGCCATGTAGCCGTAGGAGCCGGCGATGCGCGTCTGCTTGCCGGTGTCGAGCTTGGAGCTGGCGGCGGAGAGGACACGGGCGAGGCCGAAGTCAGCGAGGTACGGCTCGTAGGCCGGGCCGAACAGCACGTTCATGGACTTGACGTCACCGTGCAGGATGGCCGGCACGCAGTCGTGGTGGAGGTACGCCACGGCGTGGGCGACGCCGAGCGCGACGTCGAAGCGCGCGCCCCACTCGCCCGCCGGCGGCGCGCCCTTGGCGGCGAGGCCGCCGTGGAGGAGCCCGCTCAGGCTGCCGTTGGGGAGGTAGCCGTAGAACAGCAGCCGGGTGCCGCCGTTCGCGGCCCACCCCAGGAGCCGCACGATGTTGCGGTGCCGGATGGAGCCCAGCGCCGCGATCTCGCTCCGGAACGCCGCCGACGCCGCCTCGTCATCCGGCGACGACCACATCTTCTTCACGGCCAGGGTGTAGCCGCTCGGGGTGTCCACCTTGTACACCACCCCGGAGCTGCCGGTGCCGATCACGTTCGCGGACGTCAGCCCGCGAAGCACGTCGTCCATGGTGATGTCGAGCTTCTGGTACAGCGTCACTTCCCACGTGCCCTCGCCGTGGATGATGCGCCCGCCGCCGCGGCGGTGCGTGCGTGCGAGCATGTACGTGGCGGCCACCAGGAGCAGTGCGCTCACGGCAGCGAGCACGGACATGGCCACCTTCAGCGACGAGATGGCCCCGCGCCGCGAGTATCCGTCGGAGCCGTCGCCGACGAGGAGGTGCCGGTTACCGGCGAGGTCGCTGAGGGGCAGCTTCTGGAAGAACGGGGTGTTCGGGAGCTCGCCGGAGAAGGCGTTGTAGGAGATGTTGAGCGTAACGAGGTTCTGCAGCGCCGCCAGCGGTTCCAAGCTCCCGGAAAGCTCGTTGTGCGACAGGTCCAGGCTGCCGAGCTTGTCAAGTCCGGCGAACTGCGACGGTATCTCCCCCGAGAGCCGGTTGGAGCTGAGGTTAAGGGAAATCTCCAACGACGGTAGCGCCCCGAGCTCCGCCGGGATGCCGCCGGAGAACGCGTTGCCGCCGAGGTCCAGCAGCTGGAGCTTCTCGCACGAACCGAGCTCCGGCGGTATGCCGCCGGTCAGCCGGTTCTTTCCCAGGTACAGCTTCGTCAGCTCCGGCATCGACCCGATGCTGGAGCTCAACGGCCCGGCGAGCTGGTTGTCGGAGACGTCGATGAGCTGGAGACTGCGCGGCAAGGTGTCCGGCAGTGCGCCGGACAGAGCATTCGAGTGCAGGTCGAGGAACTCGAGGCTGGCACACCCCGAAATGGCAGCGGGCACAGGGCCGACGAGGTGGTTCTCGCTCATGTCGAGGAAGTTGAGGTTCTTGAGGCTGCCGATCTCGGCGGGTATCGTACCGGACAGCCGGTTGCCATTGAGCCGGAGGCGGTAGAGGCTGGTGCAGTTGCCGATCTCCGGCGGTATGAACCCGGTCAGCTCGTTGCTCAGCAGCAGCAGCTTCGTCAGGTTCTGGAGCCCGAACAGGTCCTTGGGGATCGGGCCGGTAAGGTTGTTGTACGACAGGTCAATGGCCTGAAGGCTGGGCGCCTCGGCGAGGCTCGCCGGCAAGCCGCCGGTGAGCCGGTTCTTCCACGCGTAGAACAGGGTGAGGTTGCGCAGGCTCGGGAAGTCGAGGCGGATCTCCCCGGACAGCGCGTTGTTGTCGACCTCGATGTCCGTCAGCGACGTGCAGTTGGAGAGCTCCGGCGGGATGACGCCGGTGAGCTGGTTCGTGCTCAGCTGCAGCTGCTGGAGGTTTGGCAGCCCGCCCAAGGTCGCCGGAATGCTCCCGGTAAGGGAATTCAGCGACAGGTCAATGAGCGTGAGCTCCTTGCACTGCCCGAGCTCCGGGGGAATCGCGCCGACGAGCTGGTTCTGCCACAGAAGCAGCGTTTGGAGCTTCTTGAGCTGGCCAATTTGCGGCGGTATCGGTCCGGAGAGAGAATTCTGGTAGAGGTACAGGCTGGTGAGCTCAGTGCAGTTGCCGATGGACTCCGGGATCCGGCCGGAGAGCAGAGTGGTGTAGATGGCAATGGTCTGGATCTTCTTGAGCTGCCCGATCGTGTCCGGGAGGCTCCCGGAGACGCCGGTCTCCGCGAGGCCGAGCATGGTGAGGTCGGTGCAGCCGCCGATCTCCGGCGGCAGAGGTCCCTTCATCCCCTGGTTCCCGCCCGCGCGGAGCACCTGCAGCTTCTTCAGGTTCCCGATGCTCGCTGGGATCGGCCCGCTCAGCTCGTTGTCGTAGAGCGTGAATTGCATCAGGCTGGTGAGGTTGCCGATGGCGTCGGGGATGGCGCCGCGCAGGGAGTTGGTGTTGAGCGCGAGCGACTCGAGCTTCGCGAGCCGGCACAGCTCCGGCGGGATCGCGCCGGTGAGCTGATTCTTGCTGAGGTCAAGGGTGGTCAGCTCGCCGTACCCGCCGATCTCCGCCGGTATCGCGCCGGTGAGGTTCGTGCCGGAGAGCACCAGCGTCCTCAGCGTCGCCGCCAGCGGCTGCAGGTTGGCCGGGAGCGGGCCCTGCAGGTCCACCGAGGTGATGCTCAGCCCGGCGACGCCGCCGCGCGCGTCGCACGACACGCCGAACCACCGGCACGGGGTGGCGTCCGCGGCGCGCCACGACGCCAGCGCGCCGCTCGCCGGGCGCAGCGTGTCCTTCCATCGCAGCAGCGCCTGGCCCTGCTCGTTGACGCAGTGGCACGGCGGCACCAGCAGCAGCAGCAGTGGCAGCAGCGCGTGGGCGAGCGGCACGAGAAGCGCGGGGCTCGGTGCGGCGGCGCGGGACCACGGCGGCATTGGCGGCGGCGGCGCGCGCCTCGGTGGCGAGGCTGAAGAGGCGGGCGGGTGACGTGACTGGGGGAGGCGAGGGGGGCGGCAATGCGGTGGATGGCTCGCTTGGTGAGGTGGCGCCTCTCGCAAGCATTGGGATTGTAGAGGGGGAGACCCCATGAATTGTTTATACAGGGAAAGCACAGGAGATCTGGATCCAACAAATTGAGCCACCAAGCAATGGATACAAAAAAATTCCAAACCGAAGAGCGGATTCTGATTGATTGTTGCAGTGTAGTGCGGTGACAGTGTGCTGCTGCTACTAAGATGAAGAGCAGGCTTGATTGGATCTTGGCCTGAACAATTAAAGATATTTGTACTGTAATTTAGTTTTTAATCAGGAAAGGGATGCTGGATGCAGTTTTACAAGTTTGGCAACCATGTGTTAAAGTTTAACACCTGTCACATCGGATGTTTGGATGCTAATTAGGAGTATTAAACATAGGCTAATTACAAAACTAATTGCACAGATGGAGTGTAATTCACGAGACGAATCTATTAAGCCTAATTAGTCCATGATTTGACAATGTGGTGCTACAGTAACCATTTGCTAATGATGGATTAATTAGGCTTAATAGATTCGTCTCGCGAATTAGCACAGGGTTCTGCAATTAGTTTTATAATTAGCTCATGTTTAGTTCTCCTAATTAGCATCCGAACATCCGATGTGACACTATTAAAGTTTAACACCTCGTATCCAAACACCCCCTGAGTGGAAGATAAGAGGAAGGTGATGTGGTTGGCCTCATGATCTGCATATGTTTATCCCCAGTTGGTGTACTTATTACTGCCATGGGCAGCCTCCCTGAATTTTTAATTGCGGCTGCTGGTCTTTGGAGGTGAAAACATCTCTTCTCCCTCCTCGTGTTCTGTGAAATCAGGTTACTGCTAATTCTCTCGGTAACCGGGCTTTTATCCGATGTTCCATGGAAGAGCATTTTGCGTGCAGTGTCAGTTAATTCTTAATCCCTGCTCCTTTGTACCGTTGGCGCAGGAGTTGACAGTGGCTGGCACTGCTGCCTGGCTTTAGGTGTATGTAACCTTCTAAAACGTTTTCTGATGGCAGTGCTATGGGCTGTGACAGAGCTGCTTTACAGTAACCTCTTTGCAGGTACAACTGTTCTTCTGCAGATCTCCTCCTTTACAGCGATAGTATAGTACATACAGCAGTAAAAAGGAGCACATCTTACGTTGCTAATTCAACGTTCCAAGTCCTGGTGTTTACATTTGCTTTTCCATTACCCGTACCATCTTTCCTGCGATTTTTACAGCCATACAGAACTTAATCTTTTCAGAAGTTGCTACTGATAATTGCAAGATATGTAGTCCTTCCGCGTAAATCTCTTTTGCTACTAATTTTAGTTTACACGCTCTGATCAATGAGCGCAAATTACTCTTTCTGTAGCCCAGTTACAGTTGAATCTGTGGATGAAGTTCAGAAAGCATGTTCAGTCACATGCATAAGTTTCTGCAGAAAAGGAGATCACTGTAATACTAGAACTGGCGAAACCTAATTGCTTCCTGTGAACTCATCATGGCATCAGAGAGAGGCCTGCTGGTTAAACAAAAGGGGTAAGACAGAGGGAATAAGAGAGGAATCTTAGGGTGCACATGACAGTAAGTAAAGGGGGTGAAGGTTAGTACAATGCAAAGCATAAAAAAACTTCAGCAACTTACCCATGTGAATAGTTGGCAACCCGCTAGAAAGTAACTGATGTGCGGTGATAAAAATAAAAATTTTGGAGCAAGAACATGTTCTTGCCTTTGAGTGGAAGGGACAATGAGGAATAAGATATTAAGATAACCACCCTATTGTTCCTAGTTAAATCCATGGATCTATCTTAGCTTAGCATCATCACCATGGCTGGTAGATCCCTTTAATTTGTTAAACAACATAATATTTCAACATCAAACTTTCAACTTTTAAAAGAGCGAACGGCAAAGCACCGATCCTTGAAATGAAAATGGCATGTTTTCACACTTGGTGGATACAGTTATTTCATTATTGTTCCTACATCGTGTTTCGATTATTTCACATCAGTTGTCCACCACCTCATTATTTTATTCAAATGAAATATTACGGAAGATGAATGGTTATCCGGTTGCAAGATTTAAATTTGAACTTAAAGAGGGCCTATTTTTGTTATCACTAGTCATGTTGCATTTACATATGACTTGTTACCTTGTGTCAGTAAACTTGTTCTGAATTTCATGTCAACTATGCCCAAAATAACTTATACCAACTCATGTTAATCTACCGTCATTCACGCTAAGTCATGGTTAGAATGTGGCCACATGGGTGATGATGGACAAGCCAGGAGACATGTTAGGTACCACACATGGTTGATGATGTTTGAGTAATACGGGGTGGTGGTAAACATCAAGGGAATATAAGGCTGATTTGGATCCAGATCCCATCAAGGGCCCGGGTTGTAGAGTTCTTTGACAGCTAATTCTTCCGTTAGTTCTCTGACAGTATGACATTTCTCAGGCCTACCTGCTGCCAAGATCTGATCCTATACATCATGTTCCTTCAGTAAAAAAAAATGCATGTACCATTTTTTTAATAGAATTCTATCGACTTTACGCGATAGATCTGATTGGGGAATAACTATAGGTGCACTGTCGAAAGGTAATTAGAATTGATTGCCGGTTTAAGAACATTCTTCACTGAAAGGTTGAAAGTTGAAACAGTTAAACAATGTTGCAAAGGACACAACTTCCTAGTTCCCAAATCCAGTCATTTTTTGCCTGCAAAGAGCAGGGCAAATGGAAAGCTAGAAGTAGCCGTCAGAATTGTTAGGCATCTAGCCAGCTAAATCGCTATACAGTTACTGGGGTCACATTCTGCAGAATTCACTACTACGTAGCTGGTATATGTAGCTGTTGGTGGTCACTTTCTCCAAAATCAGAACAGTTAAATCACTGCTGCACAGCAAAGAGCTTTTGCAGCGTCTCATAACGTCACTCCTTGCTTGCAAACTGATAGACCGAAACTATCAATCCAGACTGCTAGCAACAATGCTATGCTCGATTAATGGTAAATGAAGCTTCTTCACTGCATCATTTACATTTTAACCACGGTAATTTCTGTCAGATAAGAACATTCTTTCAACAACGAAATGCAATATTTAAGACGGTGTTCGAGGTTCTGTTAACTTCCTTGCAAAGTGTACCTATGAAATGCTACATTACTTGGCCTGATCAAAGCTGGACAGGAATTGATGATTTCGGGGCATCTGTCTGCTGCACTGAGCCTACCTGAACATAGCTTTCCGTGTTCATCTTTCTGGTTAAAATTTAAAAATTAGTAGCATATAGGAAATGAGAGGAACATAGATTCGGTTCAAACTGATGAACAATTAGGCAAATTGCATATGTCTTATAAAGTAGGATGAACGGCTATAAAAGTTTGAGCCCTTACCCTGCATGCATGATAATATAATACAAGATTCAAGTAAATCAAGATATATTTGTCCTAGGATGTGTAAATGAAAGCTGAAGTTGAAGGATCCAATAATTCATAACGAATCTTCATGCCTTTTTGTTATCCCCCTCACGTGTTGTTCACTAGAAATCCTAGAACTGGATATGGATGCAATCATGGCCACACACCATTAGCTTAGCACACTTGGTTTTCATGGTATTTAAATAATCACTCGTTAACATTTGATATAGTTCAATTATTGCAAATCGATAAGCATGCAACTTGTTCACATTTAAATCATCAGAAAGAAACTTCTCACTAAAAACCTTTTTCTTGTAAAATAATGAAAAGTGGATCTATTAGCATTGGCGATGCATTTGTGTTTGGAGGGAGAATGGATGGCTACTACATGACCTACTCTGCTGGTAGTTCTGGCGGCACTACCCCATGTTTGATGTTTTCCCCGGAAGACACGTTGCAAAAGGGTGAGTTGTCGCAAGCTTTGGAGCACACAAAAAGAGCACACCCGTATCACTGCTGCCCGACCTTTCCATGTTTTGCATTGGAAGCTCCGAACTTCATGCATGGAGGAAGCAAGAATTGAGATCCATGGCCACCCTATGCGACTTTGCAAGCTAAGGGATTTCACCAATTATTCTAAGAATTTCGATGTTTTATGTGAAATTCTTGCGTTTTCCAACAGGACCCTGGTTTACATATTGTTTCACTTTCTTTTTTGTCACATCAATGTCTCGTAAGCACATTGTCTAGTGGTTGGAGCTGATATTGCACTCCTTGATTTGAGGGTTTTGTTGTCTTAGGACGCACATACCTGCTTTTCTTCTTGTCTCTAGGCATTATTCTATACAGGGAAAAGAAAGCAACTTGAGGCACCAAGTTGTTAGTGCTCACAAGAGTTTAGGATATGCATTATCTCGATCTTTCTTTTCACCTGCTTACCTCAGAGAAAAGATGTGGAAGATCCGCATGAAGCAAATAATTAAGAAACTAAACACAATAAAAATAGCTTTGCAAACATGTGCAAAGGTTAAATGGATGGAATCTTTGACTAGATGTGCAGCTTGCATGTATGAGTGGGGCTGTTTTGGGGCCAATAATACCAACTTTATGATTGCCACACCAACCTTCGGACGCATTCGTGTGCATCCACATAATTGCATCCCAAATCAGTTTTTGCCATTTTTCAATCAAGATTTGGTACTAATAATTTTGTCATAGACTCATAGGGCCTGTTTGGATACACACTCATAATCTTTAGGACTTCACTTTTAGTCCACTTTTAAGACTTGTGCATCCAAACATATGTCATAAAAGTGCATTCATAATGTTTAGGAGTGTTGTTTTCATTAGGAGGACCAAACCATTATAACAGGTCATTTTCTCCGAAAAGTGGCCCCCAACCCATCCTTTACCCCTGTTGCCCCTCCCCTTCTCTCTCCACGGCGCTAGAAACGGAGCAGGGATGGAGTAATTAGGGATACAAAAGTCATTTTCCCTCTAACATCCTAAAGATTATGATTCCATCCAAACAGCCCACTCATAAATTTTAGGACTACCAATTTCTAGCTCCTAAACTTTATGAGTGTCATAAAGTTTATGAGGATGTATCGCCCATAGTCAACATATTTTAGTTTTTAGCTTTGGGACTGATTCACCAGAGCAACTCACGTGGACCAAGTTTTGGCCTTCTCTTCAGTCTGTAGTTTCAGAGAACTAAAATAGATGCACCTGCGAAAAATCTGAAGAGTTATCCAAGTTTTGGATCTTTAGGACCTCCTAAAATTTATGTCACATCGAATATTCGGAGGCTAATTAGGAGGACTAAATATGAGCTAATTATAAAACTAATTACACAGATGGAGGCTAATTCACGAGACGAATCTATTAAGCCTAATTAATCCATCATTAGCACATGTTTACTGTAGCATCATATTGTCAAATCATGAACTAATTAGGCTTAATAGATTCGTCTCGCAAATTAGTCTCCATCTGTGCAATTGATTTTATAATTAATCTATATTTAATACTCCTAATTAGTATCTAGATATTCGATGTGATAGAAATTTTAGGAGGGACTAAAGAAACAAACATCCCGTAAGACTTGTGTAAACGGGAAAAGAGTCATGAACTCATGATCCCATAAATTTCTCCCCAGCTTCACCCATGGCTAGACAAACCCACCAACATGAGCCTTCAATGAAGTTTCTTCCAACCGTCTCAGACTCTATCCTATTCCCTCCCTCCCTGCCCGCTGATTGTGCCATCAGTGTCTGCACCCTCGCAAGAACACAGGAGGCGGCAGCGGCACAGCACAAAAAAGCCTGCGTCGATCAGCCGTCACCCGCGGCCTGCATCACGCAACCACCGCGCACGCCTGCCGCGCCCCACGATGACACCTGCTGACCTGCACCTGCGCGCCTCGGTTTCCTGCAGCCGCAGCGATTTCTTGGAAGGGAGAACGCGCCATGCCCTGCGCCGGGACTCGCCCAGTGATCTGCTGCGGGAACCCGCCGGCGTTTCGGCCATCTGGCGGCAGCAGCCTGAGACGCCAGCGGCCGCAAGCAAACGCAGGGGCCGAAACGGATAGCATGAGACAACGGCAGTAAAGACGCGGCCGGCCGGGCACATTTGTACTTCGCGTCATGGCGATCAGCAGAACCCAATTTTTGTCAGCTCGTCAGTCTGTGAATGTAAGCAAAGGAAGATGTATACCCTGGGGGAACTCTTGATGTAGAATGATTTGGAAAAATGGTGTCAGCGAAAAGAAAAATCATGGATATAAATTCCAATTTGGTAACGTTCTTGGATATAATATAATTCCACACACACTAGTGATGGTGCACGCAGATGGAAGTTGCTAATTTCTTTCGGCAAGAATTAGACAGTAAACTCTGATGTTAGTGCTGCAAACAAGCACCGGATCCATGTCTTGATGAGGTTCAGTGCGGTCGTCATTGTCATGGACTGCCCAGAAATGTCTGCATTCGGAGTCGAAAACCTCTGCGAGATGTGAGCGTATGGATCACATACAGGTAGAGTGTGCAAATTTAGTTTAGGTGATGCACTCGAAAGACAAAAATTGGCGTGACAGCCAATGAAACAAAGCAGTCTCATCGTCCATGGCGTTGCACAAAACATATCATTAATAACATAAAAACACGCACATTTTCTTTTTTTTGAAGGAGGCTACAGCAGGCAAGGAGCCGGCTTGAACATTATATTGATATACGAGTGATGATACAGGATTTGTGAAAGGAGGGATTTGAGGAGCTTAGTTAACTAGGTCGTATTACATAGTAAACTACTCCACAGCAGAAGACGATGTCGATGAGGGGCGTGGCGCACACGATGAGCCCAGAGGGCCAGGTCTGCCCCTACAGTGTGAATGAGCACCAGCGGCGGGATGAAGCTTCATTGGAACACGATGGCATTCCGTCCTTTCCAGATGTTCCAGGTGATGGCAGTGATGATCGTCGAGTGAAGGTTGGCCGGGAGAGGTGATGGCAGTGATGATCGTCGAGTGAAGGTTGGCCGGGAGGTCATCCGGTAGCTGCGACATAGTATAGAGTTCACTGATAGAGGTGAGATACAGGGCACAATCCCATCCCAGCGTGTTCCAGACCATTGCTGCGCGAGGACATCGGAGCAGGATGTGCTCCTGGTCCTGCAGGCATTGTAGAATGCGCAGAGAGGTGAATCAACGATGTTCCGGTGGTGTAGTAGAGTAGCCGAGGGGAGCCGTTGGTGGTGGACGAGCCAGAGGAAATGCATACATCGTGGGATGGCAGCATTGTACCAGATGTTGTCTGCAAACAGATCGAGGAGAAGGGAATCATGGAAGCACTAATGCCTCGCACGTCTGGAGTCAATGGAGCCAGGTGAATCGCTTGTAGAGCTTGTTGCAGGATGTTTTGTTCAGCCGTTGCGACGGCAGAGATGCGCCGGTGAAGATGCAGAACCTAGGCAGTGCCATCCCAAGCATCCGAGACTGTCATGTTGGCGTGTTGGCAGTGGTAGTAGAGCGCAGGGAAGGTCTCTGCCAGGGGCTGAGGACCAATCTAGTGATCCAACCAGAAAGCTGTGAACTTGCCATTGCCCAGGTGAACACGGGTGCTCAATCAGAAGTCCGGCAGGAGCTGGAGCAAAGAGGACCATACAGGTGTGTCGAGGTGGTGGGCGTCACCCAAGTCCCGGCTGGCTTGGGAGCCGTCGAAGCAGTGGAACTAGTGCTGCCAATTGGTCGACGGTTGTTGATGCAATTTGGCGAGGAATTTGGAGAACAACCCCTGGTTTTGGATTGCAAGGTCTTTGACGCCGAGGCTGCCACGTTGCTTATCCCGATAGACCAGCTCCCAAGCAGCTTTACATTGTCCCCCATTGCAGGAAGATTCACATGTCTAAATGAATGCCTGATGACAGGCGTCGATAGCTTTAATGGTGCCCTTGAGAAGCAGCGTGGAGCACATAGCGTAGACAGCCCGGGCGCCAAGGACAGTGTTGGTAAGAATGGTGCGGCCACTGGGAGTGAGGACCTTTCCACACCAGCCCAGGATGTATCATTCCACAGTAGAGACCAAGGGATGCATCTCTGTGAGCCGTAGCTTGTGAATGGAGAGGGGCAGCCCCAGGTAGGTTTGAGGAAATGTGGCAACAGGGCAACCGAGAGTGGCAGCCATGAGATTAGCTTGTGATGGGGTAACACCAATTGGGACAAAGGTGCTCTTGTCAAAGTTGATGTGCGGGCTAGTAATCAGAGAGAATTCATCCAAGATGGCCTTGAGGTGGAGCAGCCAACCATGATCAGCTTTGAGAACAATGAGCGTGTCGTCAACATACTGGAGGACTGGGCACAACAGATCATGCACAAGTAGGTGGTGCAAGTGGCCTTGAGCTGAGGCGGTGATGATCATCTGTTGGAGGAGGTCAGCAACCAAAATGAAGAGATATGGGGATAGTGGATCCCCTGCCGCAAGCCTTTCTTGCACTGAATCCATTTGCCTGCCACACCATTCAACACCACTGCTGATTGGCTTGAGACGTTGAGGAGGTGGATCCACTGTCGCCATAGCGGTGGGAAACCTTTAGTTGCTAGGATGGCTTCCATTGATGTCCAATCAACAGAATCAAAGGCCTTCTAGAAGTCTAGCTTGAGGGTCACAGCCGGGGCGTCGCGCTTGTGGCAACATTGTACAATTTCAGCAGCATATAGGAAATTTTCAGCGATGCATCAACCCTTGAGAAAGCCAGTTTGATCAACATGTACTAGCTGCGACATCAAAGGCTGGATGCGCATTGTCATTCCTTTAGTGCACAGTTTGTTTGCACAATTTTGCAATGAGATGGGACGGTAATCCTTGGGCAAGAGGCAGGAAGGCTTGTTGGCTAGGAGGGCAAGGTATGCCTTGTTGATATGTACCAGGTCAGCAGCCCCATTGTGGAAGTCAGTGAGTAGGCGGAGCAAGTCATCTTTCCTGAGATCCCAATTTGCTTGGTAGAACAATGGTGGGAACCGTCCGAGCCTGGAGCACAATCCTTACGCATGGTTGCAAGGGTGGCCTTGACTTTTGACATTGTGAATGGCTCAACAAGGAGAGCAGCTTGCGTGGGGAGAGCTGGCTGGTGGTGAAGAAACGACCCAAGCCATGCGGGGGAATGCACTGACCTATCTGCCCAAGGAGTTGCTGGTAGAAAGCATGCAAGAGAGCGGCTTTGGACTTATGATCGGTGACGAGGGCGTCGTTCTCTGACTGAAGGACCTTGATCTGGTGGCGGCACCTTTGGATAGTCGCAGTGAGGTGATGGAGTTTGGTGTTGCCATCACCGAGGACATAGGTCTTCACTTTGGCCCGTTGCTGCCAGTAGAGAGCGAGCTGGGTTGCTTGTTCCTGAGCCGCTTCTCTGACCAGGGCGCGAAGAGAGAACTCCGCCGGGTAGAGTGGCCGTACCTCTCCAAGGAGATCCATCATTCCAATCACCAAATTGCAGCTGTGAAGGATGTTGCGCGGTGAGCGCAAGGACCGTTGCCAAGCCTTGAGGTCAGCTTGGCAACGCTTGACGCTGAGAGTGAGCTTGGCTGTGCTAGAATGTCCGTGGATGCAGTTCCATGCAGCCTGAATGACAACTGAGCATTCTGGAATCCTTGTCCAATGATTGTTGAATCTAAAAATGTTGGATTTGGGGACCTTGGAAGTCGTCGTGAGCAGTAGTTGACAGTGATCAGAAACAGGAGCTGATGCCGAGGTTTCCGTGGAGTCCGGCAGTAGGAGGCTCCACTTCGTGCTGACGAGGAAGCGGTCCAGTTTCACCATGATCGGCAACTCCTGGTGGTTGGACCAAGTGAAGCGGCGGTCAAGGAGCAGCAGCTCTTGCAAGGCCATGCTGTCAATGGCCGTATTGAAAAGGAGGGCTTCATTGTGATCAAAGTTGTCGTTGGAGCGTTCGTCAAGGCAGCGTACTAGGTTGAAGTCACCTAAGAACAACCACGCACCTGTAGCTACAGAATGTAGAGTGATTAGTTCATCTAGGAATCCCAGTTTGTCAGGGCGAGGCAGCGGAAGTAGCGATGTTGGTTCGGAGGGAGCGGCAGGCGAGGTGAGGACGGCGAGCGAGGAGGCAACGGCTTGGCGGGGGAGGAGGTGACGGTGGCGAAGGAGGGGCGAGTTGGGTTTTTTTGGGCAGTGGCGGAGGGAGAAGCGGAAGCGCCAGGTAGGGGAGGGAAGAGGTTCCCGCCCGAAGGAAGCAACATGCCGGTGCATGCATGCAGGGGCCAGAGAGCGGATGGCTGCCAGGTGGCGAGGTGGACGGAGGGGAGGGCTCATCTCCAGTAGGTGGAGAACACCGCGAGCATGGAGCGGGGTGCAGACACATGCAGTGCAAAGTCGGTGGGACAGAGCCGATGGGACGGCCACGCCCACATGTCAGGGTCGTGCCCTTGGCAGCCATAACCGAGGCGGCCTGGGCCGCAGCTGGGCTGTCCAGAACAAAAGAGTCCATGGTAGATCCCGCGCAAAGGATCTCAAGCGAATTTGAACAGGGGATGGAGGTCTGGGAAGACCCTGAGATGGACGCGACCATGGCAAAGGTCCCTAAGGGTGAGGATGAACCGCACAAGTGAGGGCCGCGTGACGGTGACGACGAAGATGGCCGGGACGACTTGGTTGACCGGTGCAGCGGGAATTGAACCATCCAACCAAAAATTGAGGGTGTTGTGGACCCAAGCCAAGTTGCAGGAGGGGAGGCGAGGATATGGCGAGACCCAGAGGCAAGAGGGAACCAGCAGCAGTGAGGGCGAGAGTACCTGAGCAAAGATAGAGGAGTGGAAATTCCGAAGCACGAAGTCGTGGAAAGCCTCACCCGGGGACAGGCTGGGGCCATCAAGGTCGCAGTCATTCGACCCCTAAGAAGGGGCACGGGGGAGACAAAACCGGAGGAAGAGAGGTCCGGCTGACCGATGGCGTGATGGAGAAGACGGGCGCCACTCGAGGGGAAGGGGCGGTGTCGGCGACGGCGGCGGGATGTCGGGTCCGCAGCGCCTGCAACCGCGGGTCTGGAGTCAGCGGCGGGGTTGCTTGGTGGGTTGGTGGCGTCCGCCAGAGGGGCAGACGCGTTGGGAGCTAGGGTCCGTTGGACGCGTTCGCCGGACGGGGGCCGCTGGAGTTGCCCGCTGGGGCTTGGCTGGGGAGGGGAGGGTGGGTAGGGGCGGCGCACGGGGCGGCGCCCACAGGGAGGGGATGAGTCTCATCCCCTGAATGAGGTTATCTTAGCCCTACATTTTCACGACATGATGATGTTAATGTGCTGCCCCATAATATTAAATGACCACAAGACACTTCAAACGGAATACAATGCTTAGTTAGAGAGAAAACAAATGAGAATTTGAGCTATGAACATGCCAAATCGTATTGAGAATTTCGTATAAAAGGCAATTGCGGCCAAAACAAGAACAAACGACAGAACCAGCAAACTATAACCGCAAACACAGATAACTTATCACCTTCTATACTCATACCTGATCTGCCTCATGGATCTTCTTGCTTTGCATGGCATCCATTGTCCGCTCCATGTCCTAAATATATGCCAGCTTTGTCAAAATTTTACTCTAATCATAACGAAATGTAGACAACTGCGAACGATTCTGTTTAATTTGTGAGTGCCTCCAGACCATACCACCGCTGGAACAGCCAATCTTTCCATGTTAGCATTCAGCATCCCCATCACCCGCTTTTGCTCGACCCAGTTGAGCTGGTTCTGCAATCCCATGCAAGATTATAGTCATAACTTTAAAATATAGCAGCAACAACAATAACAACATAGCCTTTCAATCCCAAGTAAGTTGGGTAGGCAACTTTAAAATATAGCGCACCTAAAAAATGTTGTGCAGGCAAATTTGGTAACTTCAGATGATAAGTTGTAAACTCATATTCTCTGGTGGACGCTCCATCTGCGGATTGATGTCCATGCCAATGCCACGTGCAAGTTTCTGCTAAAATGGGTAGTCAAT
Organism: Setaria italica; assembly: GCF_000263155.2. Lineage (NCBI taxonomy): Eukaryota > Viridiplantae > Streptophyta > Magnoliopsida > Poales > Poaceae > Setaria > Setaria italica. Next base: position 34,960,888 of record NC_028451.1, on the reverse strand, counting down.
GATTTTTTTTTCTTATCTTCAGAATACAGAAAAGACATATTAGTTACTGAAAGTTAAGCCACTATACAGATATGAAATGCTCCATCGCATAGGCTCTTCCCCACAGATTCTGTAGCAAACATAGCTCTTGCGTCCACCTCACCCACTTCGATTCCCAGTCCTCCCGTCGCTTTGATGTACACACAATACCAACCTAGCTGAATGCATCCAACCGTACAAGTGATTCCACATGCTTATAGGATTGCATGCTTCTGCGCCAGCGTGGGCCGTAATTTAACAGCTTCATCATCTTTCTTTGTTCAATCCTAACGTTCTGGCCGATCAATTCATGGTAATATAAGTTCCTACCATGATCATACACTACAATCTTGCCCCCATGGATGAAATATAATCTTGGAATATTAACTGATGATAACTGAATAATATACTTCTGGCTCCAGCTTTGATCTATCTTGTTATCAAGTGTCCAGATCTGAAGCTTCCCAACAAGCCCTCTGGACACATTGTAACATTCTTGACCTGTAACAACGCACACATTCCCGTCCCTCTGTGATGCAGTACATGCGAGAACAACCACGCGGAGAATTTTCAAGATCAGCATTGTTTGGCAGTTGTATCCATTCGAAACGTTCTTCACTGAGATCAAAGGACACAACTGCACGCCCCCATTTATTTTCCTTTTTTCCATTTAACCAATACATTGCTCCATCAACAATGACAACTCCAGACCTTTCCATGTCGTACAAACTTTGAACTTCCGGAACTCTAATATCTCTCCATTTATCCTCACCAAGTGTGTAAACTTGAATGATATCAAACTTGTCCCCATAAGCGTGCACCTTCTCACAAAGAATGTGTATAACCTTATATTCTTTTGTCACTGCACTAGTAACTCCCCTTCCATGCGCCCTATTTTGTCCCGATTTAAAGTTGACCCGGGACAAAAGGTTCACCAACCGGGACTAAAGCTCGGTCACTGGTGGGGGGCTCACCAACCAGGCCCTTTTATCCCGGTTGCAAAGACTAGTGGAAGAAAAAAACCCTGAGAGGCCTTTTATCCCGGTTGGAAACACCAACCGGGATAAAAGGGTCGAGAGCCTTTTATCCCGGTTGATCTTTTATCCCGGTTTGAAACACCAACCGGGATAAAAGGGGATCTTTTATCCCGGTTGGTGTTTCAAACCGGGATAAAAGGGTCCCCAACGGGGTGGCTGAAAGAGGACTAAATCCCTCGAACCTTTTTATCCCAGTTTGTAATACCAACCGGGATAAAAGGGGGTCTTTTATCCCGGTTAGTGTTTCCAACCGGGATAAAAGGGTCCTCCACGAGTTAATACAAAAGGATTGCATCCCCTATATAGTAATATGTGCTGTGTAGGTGGGATGGTAAGGAAGCTACACGCGAGGCTGGAGGTTGTGGGTTCGAATCCCACATAGCGCGCACGCGCATATTTTACGTGAAAAATCGCGTGACTTGCCAGGCTTTGCAATATGCAGGCATTTACCAGTTGCAAGGTTGGCAATCTTGATAGTTGATTTATCTGAGTACAACAGAACCAGCCCATTGCAAGAAGCGCATAAAAAATCATCCGGTTCAATAACAGGCACATTCCATCTCGACGGTGACCAGGCTTCATCGAAGAGAATAGCTTCACTAGGGTAGAGCTTATTTGAAATTGACGCTCGATTGTAGAACAGGAGCGGGCGATGTGGTGCACGCTGCAAGTGTGCCATGATGAACTGGGGATCCTGAATGATTCTGTTCCATTGCTTGCATACAATGCGGTGCCTTGTCAGAGTGTTCGCTGGAAGCCACACAAGTATCAGTTCAATCATGTCTTCGGGCAACAAGGTTATGCATTGCTTCTTTCTTGCCTGAACCTCCATGGTTTCAGAAGGAGCCAAGGAAGGAGGCGTACTATCATCCGTCTAAGGCTAAGCTACCGAGTCCTGCGAACATGAACTTTACAAAATGATGAGCAATACAAAGATGGAGATAAAGTTATGAATGAGAACGAATAATTCATGTCAATTCCAACTGCACCAAATGGGCTCCAAGCCACCAAACCTCTTCCTATGACTGGCAAAAAAAAAAAATGTATTACAGTACACAGTGAGTTCGTCCTTTTCCCTTTTCACACTCAACGTTAACATCTGCTCATCCTGCATCGTTTCCCTCTTCCCTTAACTCTGTTTCATCTGACAAGAATGCAACCCTAATTCTTAATCAGTTTGCCTGAATATATGTGCACAAAAGCATACTCCTTCGGTATAAATACTGGATATTTTAATATGGTTTAGTATTTATCTTCAAAAAATAATTGATTTAATATAATAAGGTATACAATGTGTACCTACCACTATTTTGTACAAGAATACATCCTAAAATCAAATACATCTACAGAATTATGAAAATATTGCGAAGACAAATATATGCATATGATTTTCATGTTTCCAAACTAACTATCTATTTTTAAAAGTTACTGACAACCATGTTTTTTTAATCTTACAGCCAAGTTTTCATTTTTCTACTAGAATACATTGTACAACCAAATAAACTTACAGAATGACAAAACTGTTTTTAAAACAAGCCTACATGCGCGACTTTAATGCTTGGAAAACTAGATATAGGTAAGTTATTGCAATGCGAGTTTTAAAAGTTTGACTGAATCCTGTCCAAAACAGTGAAAGGAAACTAATTAACCCTCGCCATGAACTAAAACGGATGAAATCAAAAACCTCCGCAACCGTGGGATTTCTCCAATAAAATTTCACCTGTTTCACCAGGTACAAAGCTCGGGCAGCGGAAGGAGTCGATGGATTAAACTCTCACGGTGGTCTCTCCAATAGGCAAGAGTAACCCTAACCGCCGCTACTCTCGCTACCGCAGCAAGCGAATGCTGCACGAGGGGGGGGGGGGGGGGGGGGAAGAAGCGGACAGATTCCGCAAGGGCTGAACTTGGAGCTCAGAGAAAAGTTAAACCTGAATAGGGTGGATACGTACAATGAGTTGGTCAACCTGGCCATCTCCCATGAGGACTGCATGAATGCTCTCGCAACCCAGAGGAAGATGAAAGCCCACTGCCAAC
>NC_028451.1:34940415-34955776 GCF_000263155.2 Setaria italica | reverse complement strand
CATTTATATTTCGATATTCAAGCCGAAACAACAACAGTTCTCCGGATGAAACTTATTCCTCATCCAAGCCCGATCCTTGACACAACAGAATCCGGCATTCCCAGATAAAATTAATAAACTCCAACACTCCCTCTACTATCTGATACTCCACTCCCCACCCCTCTACAAAACCAATTTCTCAGTTTTGGGGGTGTGGGGGGATTAAGATGAAAAAACACAAGAGGGAAATCAGGGAGACTCACAAACTCATTCACGCGATCGCCACCGGCCCAACGCCTGAACCAAGCAATGCTTGCTTGCGGGAGAGAGATTTCAGGCCCAACAAAGCCCAAGGGCCTGATGACTCAGTGGGCCTCTGATTTTGCGCACCCTGTCCTGCTACGACTTCTTTTGTTCGTGGTCGGTCCGTCGGATTATCCTGCGTTCCAAAGCACACGACTGACGAGAGTGCAAAGCTGAAGACATAATGGTGCCACAAACTTTTGAGTCCGTCGGATTCGATCTCACGTCCATCTTTTGTTTCTAGGCTCGAGTATGTCGATGTGCCTGTAGATACGAAACCGACATCATTTTTCCAGACTCTGATACGATGACATCTGGTGCCACGAAGTGTTACCTGTCACGCATGCACGGAGGCTGCAAAGCACTACACTGTAAGATAGTAACAAGATATGCAAGAAGACGTGGACAGAGCTCTCCCTATAAAAAGGAGGTTCTGCATTCTTGAAACTGCTTGTCTTCATTTCTTGCAATCTTTTCGCTCCGGAGCAGAACGAAACCTCTTTGGGCATCACAACTGAATCTTTCGCTGATGGAAACACCATCTATTACGGTTAGTTTCTTCCGTCCCTTGCAATCGTTGATAGTTATGTATGGAAAGCGTTGCAGAGTGTGCTTTAGGTACATAGTTAAGATTTTATATCCATGAAAGCATATGGAAAAAAAATCCTTACTTTATAGTAGTATATGTTATAAGCACTTAAGACTTCCTATTCCAAATCTGTCAAGCATAACTTAAGAATGCTATCTTCATGTTAGGCGCCGCAGAATGATGCAAGCAAAGTAATCGCCATCCCTGCTCATGCAGTACTGTGCAAAGGAATTAGAGGAATAGGTGGATCTGGTCCCGTGATAAGAAACATATCACCATGCTTAGAGAAATAGCAGTATGTTGTTTCCTTTGACGTCCCAGTAGTTGCAGAAGAAAGCAGGTTGCAGAAAGTGGTTGGCATTGGAAATTCTCTGTCCGACAACTCTGAAGCCGAATACAGCGCTGTTTACAATGCTCTCATCAATCTATACCGAGAGCATAACTACATTATAGAAGATTATAGCTGTATCCGTACCGAAATGTGCAAGTTCAGGCTTCAAGGTTTCACACCTAAATTGGGCGAATGCAGAGAAGCATGCGAGGAAGTTAAAAACCATTTTCTAGATGCACTGGAACAGCTACGAGCAGTCTATCATGTTTGCTGATGCAGCAGTCAAGCCAAAGGGGGAAGAAACAAATCCGGATATTTCAGCCACACTCACGAGTTGTTCTGAAGAACTGAAGAAAATACATGTTGCTGCCAAAGAACAGATGAACAAATTTGATATGCTTATGTCTTCGGAACATGGTGTGCAAGCCTCACCTCTTACTCCAACACGTAACAGTGGAGTTGCATTTGATCGATACTTCGGTAATCAATTTTATCCATGTTACAGCATCGTATTCTCGAACTGTTCCTAACTTTGCAATGTTGCAATCAATTTACAGTATACAATTTCCATCGCAGGTACATGCAGTCAAGAGTAAACATGCTTTGGGTGCAATATTAGACGAAGTTCTAAAAGTATTAGGGTGTCAGAAGCCTATCGTGACAGTAAATGCTGATTGCCGACTATGGGTTCAAAGGGACTATAATCATCAAGAGATCAATTCAGATGATGTAATGGTAACAGGCGTTGGATTAGGAGCGACACGCAGGGATTGCGTTTACGAAACAACTTATGATGCCTTGGTTATGCTAGCAACAAAATTTCATATCGTGATCAAGGACACATATCATGACTCTTATCGCACAATGCACGGCTACGTCAAAGGGAAGCAAAAGCGTCGCTCCAGCAAGGCGACCGGGGGGGGCTCCCTCGCGCCGCGTCCAGGCCCCGCCCCCGTCCTCCTCTCCTCGCCGTCGCCTGAGCAGGCCATTGGAAGCCCGGCGGCCGGCGAGGAAGGCGACGGCGGGGCACCTTCGGCCGGAGCCGACCTCTAGCGCCAGGGTGGGATGACGCTGCAGACCTCGAGCTCCGGGCCAGATCTTGTGCCGGCGAGGTCGGATCCGGCGGCCCCCAAGCCGGATCGCACGACGGGTGGATGCGTCGGTGGCCGCTCGTGGGCGTGGCCGGCGGTGGCGGACGCTCGCCGGCCCGGCGACCACTGGTGGCCCAGCGCGGGGCGAGCGGCGGCCGGGGCGTGAGGTGAGGAGGCCGTGCGATGAGGCCGGCGCGGCGGAAGCGAGGTCGCGTGAGGCGGCGGAAGCGCGGCAGACCGGCAAAGAGGACACGCGGCGCATGCGGGATGGGGGCGGCGCAGGCCGTGCGGGCCAGGCAGCCGGCGGCTACGGCGGTGGCAGTGCTGTGAAGCCTGCGGGGACGGCGGCACCAGCGGCGCAACGACCGCAGGGAGGGCAGGTGGTCTCCGGGGCTGGCGGAAGCCGGAGCAGCGTGTCCATGGAGATCGCGGTTGCGGTGGAGAAGCTGAGGAGGAAGGCGCAGAAGGCCGAGAACGTGATGCACCTTGTGTGCTGGCCCGGCGGGCACACCGGCCTGGCGGCGGAGGAGGCGTCGCGCCCCGGCAGGGGCCGCGGCGCCCGTGGAGGACAGTGGACAGTGGCGCGGAGATGGCACCAGCGCGGAGGACAGCGGCGTCGAGGTGATGCCGGTGCGGAGGAGGCGCTGCGCGCGGGGCGGCGCAGAAGTGGCACCAGCGCGGTTGCAATTTCCGAGCGCGGACTCGGCGGTGTGTTGCGGTGGCGGCGAGCCTTTTCCATGGCCTTTATTAGCGTATGCCTTTTCCATAGCCTTCCGTTGCAACACCTGCCTACGAACGACAACTAGAAGAGCTAGTGCTAAACCCCTGCCATATACGAGCCATATACGAGGGTTGAGTGGTTATACGAAAATGCCATATACGAGGGTTGAGTGGTTATACGAAAAATTAGGGGTTGAGTGGTTATACGAAAAATTGGGTAATATAACATGTCAACTCAGGTTTTAATGATATCTTCGTACTCAACCGCCACATGGGTTTTAATGATATCTTTGTACTCAACCGCCACATGGTTAGGTTAGTCCCAGTGCAAGATTTCATTGCATTGTTTTCAAGGATGCCATATCATCCTATGAGATGTATTCTCATGAATGAAACAGGGAGTCCCGGTGCACAGTTTCATTTCACGATTTCATAGGATGCCTATAACATTTAATTGTGAGGCATGTGATTGGATATGGTTAGATGAAATGAAACTCTAGCCCCCAATGCAAGTTTCAATAGGTTTCATAGTTTTGGAAATAGTGTATCACAGTTTCATCCTGATGAAACTCCTTCCCCCTCTCACTTCATAACTACCATGCCATGTCATCACATATGCTAATGTGTCACCGTATTTAATGTGCATGAAACCTCTATGAAACTCCCATTGGGATTAGCCTTATACGAAAAATTAGGTAAGGCAAGATAACATGTCAACTTGGTTTTTAATGATATCTTCGTACTCAACCACAAAGCCTTGAGTTAATACTTCCAAGCATTTCACACAGCCTCGAGTTAATACTTCCCGGCATTTCATATAAGGAACTCTGATTTGCCCCATCTCTAGAGTAATTACTAATACTTAGTTGTTTATTTTATATTTCTCATAATGCCAATCCAACTCACGTTAATATACAGCGCGTTCGGTGGGCTTCAGCTGCGGCTGTGGGCTTCTTCCGGCTTGGCTTTTCAGCCCAGCCGTTCGGTGGGCTTCACGGTGAAGCCGTATTCCAACATCTTCCACCGACGCCGCCTCCCGTCCCTATCCACCTCCCACAGACGCTGCAGCTCTCTCTCGCTCCCTTTCCGCCGCCGCCGCTCCCTCCGCTCCCAAGCTCCGTCGCTTGCGCTTGCTCTCCGCCGCCGGCCGGCCCTCGGCTCGCCCTCTCCGTCGCGCTCGCCCGCGCGACGCCGCCGTCCCTCCCGCTTGTCCTCGCCCCCTCCATCGGGCGCGGTCCGTCCGGATCCGCCGCCGCCGCAACTTCCGCTCCGCCACTCCCTCGCTCGCGCGCGCTCTCCGCCGCCGGCGAGGCGTCGAGTGGCCCCCTCCCTCGCTCTCGGCCGGTCGGGCGACGACGCCGTTCGTCCCGCTGGTCGCCCCCTCCGTCGCTCGGTCCGGATCCACCGTCGCCCGTCCCTCCGGATCTGCCGCCATAGCTTCGACCCGGCGCACCCGCTCCCGCCGCCGGTGGGCCGTCGCGTGCAAGGAACGTCTCCCACGCCGTCGCCCCTTCCATCCCCTTCGCTCACAGGTATGACTGCTCCCCCATCGGTATGCCGGTAGTGACTGAATGGTTTCACCTCAATTTGTGGAAGTGATTCCTGTTGTGGTTTGTGACTTGGTCCGGTACTAGATTCTTGTGGATACAAAGACCTACATTAGATCTTGTGACTGCTGTATGATAATGAACTTTGTTATTACTATTAGCTATCTTCTGGTGTGTTTTTTTCCGTTGGTTTTAAGTTATGGTCTTGGTAGGGATTCTGGTTATACTTGCAGTCACTGTTATGTTTTTAGCTCTTAGATGTGCACTCACAGCTTTGAATTTCATTCCCTGCTCTCTCATGCGCAATTGCAGCTTATCTGCTACTAAGTAGCGATTATAGGTTCTATGCATTGCTTACCAGTGCATAGAAATTATCTGCTTTGCTTACTTTTATAGCATTTCAATATGCCTGATGTGCTATGTTCTATGCCAGATGTTCTGTCATTCATATCATCTGGATATTCAGTTTTGCTAGTGCACATCTGTGCTTAGAATAGCATGCTATGTGAAGGTTGTTTTCTTTAAGTATCACCTTCTATTTTAGGCAGATTGCTCATGTAGTGTCTTCTGATTGAGGAAAAAGCAGGGTCTGCTACTTTGGCAGTTTGTGGTGAAATGGATGCTCTGTATCCATGTACCGCCTAGTAGTTGTTCTGCTTAAAATTTGTCGTAATTGAAATCTTGTAGAACATTGATTTCCTTTTGATTTTTATTTGAAATGTTTACTGCTTCATGTTTGAATTGCTGGCTCCTACGATGGCATGGCATCTTTGAGACCTGATCATTCTTATGATGTCAACCATAAGCATATCTTCTGAGGACCCTTTTCATGTTACAGTTTGCGTTTTTTAACTCCCTGTTGACTTGGTCCAAACAGCTATATGCAGTTTAGCTTTGAATGTTTTTAGTCGGTTTAGTTTATATGAATTACTTATCTGTTGCCTCGTAACCATCCTCATCGCCTAATATGTGTAATTTTGTTTCAATCTTATATAGGTGAACGTTCCAAAGACCAAGAAGACTTAGTGCAAAAACAAGGAGTGGAGGAAGCACACTCTCCACAAGGTGACTCAGTACAAAAAGGGTAAGGGCAGCCTATCTGCCCAGGGAAAGTGTCCATTTTGTAGATGAACGTGCTTATGCTCTTACTATGTTAGATTATGTTGACCGTATGATTTTTGTTTTCTCACCTTTCAGGCGACAGATACAAGGCTACTAGGAGGCCAACCGCGAGGAAGATTCAACGGTGCCCACACTGGCATCGTCATCGACTGGGTCCTGCTCCCCCCCCCCCCCGTGTGCCCGTACAATTTCCGCCACAAACGCGCCAAGCCACCTGCTAAGGCAAGTAACATATGCATTAATTTTACATTACTTAGTTGTACGCAGCTCCTGGTTGTCCGTAGCTCGGTGCCATATAATTGCAGCTGCTGTGTACTCAGATGAATAACCGTGCCAGCTGGGATGAGGGCACGACAAAAACTTTGCTGGACTTGTGCATTGCTCAGAAGAACCAGCTCAACTGGAGCGACAAATGCCTCACTAAGTTGGGATGGAGGAATGTGTACTCAGGCTTCAGGGCACAAACTGGGTTGCAATTGGGCAGCAAGCAGCTGCAGAACAAGCTCAACAACTTGAGGAGGGCATTCCTCGGCTGGCTGGCCTTGCAAAACAAATCTAGTTTAGGGCGCGACACACAAACTGGCGGTGTGTCTGCTGATGCCACCTATTGGGAGCAGGACCAACAGGTACGTCCTATGCCAAGCCCCTATGGTTACTCGGCATCTTATTTGTACTGTTATGTTTGTGACCTTGATCATTTACTGTCGCTTAAATATTGCAGGACTCCCAGACGAGGTCCCAGTCGAGTTCTGTGAAGCCTCCACCTTTCCTCGACGAGTTATTTGAGTTGTTTGGCCATGAACCCCAAGACAGGGGCACCTTGATGACGGCCGGAGGTATTCGTGAGGCGACACCTAGCATGGGGACTGAGGGCAATGCAGCGGACTTGGAGCAGGACCCCCCTGCTAGTAGTGCTCGTGCCATGTCGAAACGGCCGGTCCGGGAATACTCTATGGATAGTCCCACAAAAAAAAGAAGTGACAACTTGGAGCAGTACATCAGGGAGCTATCTGAGAGTGTGGCCAAGAGGAGCCTGCTACGTGCAGACCGTACGCATGACCAAATGGTTTGTTGTATGCAGATCCTAAAAGAAGATGGTATACAGGAGGGGTCTCCGCTTCACAACCAGGCTATGTATTTATGTACTAAGAGCGTGGAGTATCGGTCGACGTTCATGGAGATGGCAACGAAAGAGGGCCGAATGAGCTGGATACAATTCTACTGGGACATGACCAACAAGAAGTGATTGTGCCATGACTGTTAATTGTAGTGATGTGTATATGAGAGTTTGGAAAATAATGTTAGCACTTGTGTTGGAACAGTATTGTTAGCTTCTGTAACATGTCCTGATCGTTGAACCTTTCTATGTTACTGATCGTTGAACCTTTGTTTTTAGTGGTAGATCAATTCCTATAAGTTTTTGATGTCTGTTCTTTGTGTGACGTTCCTATCATTACTATCTGTTATTGATGTCTGTTCTTTGTGTGACGTTCCTATCATTACTATCTGTTAAGTTTTACATATAAGTTTTGTAGTACTATCTGTTAAGTTTTACCTATAAGTTTTGTAGGTAAGTTCCTTTCAAGTTAAATTCCTTTCAAGTTGGATCAAAACTCTTTGTACCTTCTCTCATTATACAGAACTTTGTTTACCTTGTCTTATTTGTTGTGTTTAACTTTTGGACAGGTACTTCAAGTATGAGTAGTGCAGAGGAACAAAACAGTGACACCGGCAGCGACAACAGCTCCGTGTTCGATCTGAAGTGTTTAGGAGGAGCTGCAGCCGCATATGCGGAGCTTCGCAACATTCATTGTCCTGGACGGAACCCGCCAGTTGATCTGCCACGCCTGACGGGACGGCAATGGGTTGAGCTGAACCTCCGGGACAGGCGGCGGTGCTTCGATAATTTTCGTATGTATCCCGACACGTTCCTTCAGTTGCATGACATGTTGGTTAGCAATCATGGGTTGAAAACGTCGCAAGGGGTAGAATCTGTTGAGGCTTTAGCTATGTTCGTGTGGGCGTGTGCGACATAGCAGGCTTGCCGTCAAATTAGAGAAAGATTTGACCGGAGTTTGGACACAGTTAGTAGGAAGATGGCGCATGTGGCAAATGTAATGTTTTCATTTGCCCAGGTAGTCATCGCTCCGAAGGATCCCGTGTACTCTAAGGTGAATCATAAGCTGACCCAATATGCATCGTTCTTTGATTGGTGCATAGGTGCTCTAGACGGTACGCACATTCCAGTACTGGTCGGGCGTGAGTCCCGTGTGGATTGTCTAAACAGAAAAGGGTGGACGAGCTTCAATGTGTTAGCCATATGCGATATGGACATGCGCTTCACGTATGTAGGAGCGGGGATGGCAGGATCGTGTCACGACATGGTGGTTTTGCGTGACTGTATGGCGGCAAGGACCTACCCACATCCACCTGCAGGTATGGGACTTCACTAAGTCTGCACATGAAGCTGCACTTGCAAAATGTGGTGCACTAATGTTGAATTTTTTTGATTATCTGTAGGCCGATATTATTTGGTCGACTCGGGCTACGCAGTTCGAGAAGGGTATCTGGGGCCGTATAGAAATATCAGGTATCACCTGGAGGAGTTTAGCAGAAGGGCGGCGGACACATTGGAGGAGAAATTCAACTTTCACCATTCCAATCTTCGCAATGTGGTGGAACGCGCATTTGGCGTGCTGAAATCCAGGTGGCACATTCTGCGGGAAGTTCCACTATATTCTCGAGAACGGCAAACGAAGCTTGTTATTGCTTGCTTTGCACTCCATAATTATTTGCTGGACCTTGCCAATGAAAGTACTGCAGGTTCGTCCAGGGCGCGAGATCCGGACTATGGGGTGTCTGAATGGGTGGCAGCTAATGCTACTCCTGATATGGCCAGTGTACGAGATTGGATTGCGGCGGGAATCTCTTTGATGTAAATGCTGGGTGTATGTTGTGTACGTTCATGTTGTAATTTGTATGTAACAAATTGTAGTAGGTTGTGTGTACGTTCGTACCCTCCAGTGTGTTGGTTATGTTTGCCGGACAAAATTTAAATGTTGTAGTTCCTTTTACCGTTAGAAATTTAATTTTCAAATGTAGCAGCGCATCCGTAGGGAAAACAGACCGAAAATTGCTAAGGATAAGCTGTCACCGCTCCCTCGCTCCCATCGGTAGGGAAACAATTTATTTTATGTAATCTTAACAACCTTATATTTTTTAATTCTCAACAATTCCCGAATGATTTGTAGTCCCACGCCTGACAATAGTTTCATTCTATAAAAAAAAATAGGCAAATGAGACTTGCTAAATTGTTTAGTGGATAAATTGTTTTGGTAACAGGACTAACTAAAGTTTGGAGTTTCAGTCGTCCAAACGGCCGTTAGCCACTGTTACAAGCCGCAAGCAGCAGCTAGAAGCTGCGCTGCAGCTGCTGGCAGCAGAAGCCAGCAGCGGCAGCGGCTTCTAGCTCTGCCGAACGGCCTGATACTCTTCAAAGGCTGTTCTCCCTCTTGGGAGAAGTACCACACCTCTTTTAAGATCTTGTTAAGCTGGTGAAGATAACATTGGATTAGAACTTGGGAGATAGAGGTGTCTTGCGGTATACCTAACACATTTTCTATTTTGTAAAACAGTTGAATTTGCAAAACAAGTATTGATATTGAGTGTGCGTATCATGTCTAACGATAAATCCTTAAGTTATCAAGGTATAATTAAGATATATCAATTAAGAAGTGGCTATCCGTTTTAGCTATATCAATAGTAAAATAATTTGGTCATATATAACTGGATGTAATTTGTAAAATGACTTCTACGGGTTGTGTTTGAAATCTGGGATGAATATGATCATAGGGAATAGGTTGGGCTTGCCTTCTTCGAAGCCTTCAGGAAATCTGGGATGAATATGATCAAAGGAATAGGTTGGGCTTGCCTTCTTCGAAGCCTTCAGGTAACTGCTGCTTAAAACTCTCACGCTCCAGGCTCCAGCTCACTGAACTCAACTCCTAGCTCTTCTTCTTCGTCAGCTACGAACTCTCCGTCAGCTAACACTGGCTCTTCTTCTTCGTCAGCTACGAACTCTCCGTCAGCTAACACGCGTAAAACAGAGCAACACAAGCACAAATAAATATAAATTCAAATGAACTCTGAAAATTAGGAAATTAGTATGGATGGATAGGTTTTGAATTTAGAAGGAAGAATCAAGTCGATCGGAGCTTGGATGGATGAGATATGGCGTTTGCTTAGCTGATGGTTTTATTTCGAAAATAAAATGACATAATTAGGAGGATGCTTACGGGCCTTTATTAGCACGTAATAGGCTTGAGGTGGCGTGGTTTTATGGGCTGTAGTGTGGTTTATGTGGGGGCTCAGCTGGTGTAAAAGGATAACACAGGAGAGAGGGGTACGGGAACAGGACGTCGTCCCCTTTCCCAGCGCAGCCATGGCCGCGGCTCGAGCTCACTGGAGCCTTGCCGGAACGGCGCTACCGGCCACCGTTTTCGAATATGAGGGTACGGGTAGAGAGAGGAGTGGATGGGGATTCCGTTCAGGGAGTTCCCAGCATGGGAGAGGAGGTGGAAGGAGGTCGGCCATGGATGGCCATTGTCGCGTCTCTGGAGATCACGATTGGCTCGGTACAGGTAGGGATAAAGGGAAGCGTGGCTTGGAGAATGCATAGTATGGTATGGAGGTGCTTACCGTGGAAGCTATTTAACTAAGGTGGCTTGGTGGAGAAGATCGACGGGTGTCTGTTCTTCGGAGGGAAGAACAGAAAAAACTAGAAATTGGAGAGAGGGAGCTCGGGAATGACGCGGCGGTGGCGGCGTGCGTGACGAGGCAGCAGTGGCGTGGTTGAGGTGGGGGCGCGGCAAGGGGTGGCAGGGCGTGGTCACCTCGCAGGGTCGGGCTGTCGCTCAAGCAGAACGGGACGAGCACGGCATGGGGGGGGGGGGGGGGGGGGGGCCTGGCGTGCGGAGCTTTTGCAAGTTGTGCCAGTGTGAGCTGTTGTTATGTGTTTTCGTGCGTGCTCTAGCTTGTGCAGGTTGAAGGATATAGGAATGGGACGACAAGCTTGCTCAAAGGAGCATACGTGAAGTAAAGGATCAACAGGTTGTCATCTTAGGGAGAGTAGGAAGGTTAATTAGAGAGGAAGTTAAATGTTTGAATTGATTTGGAAAGACGAAAGGATTAAAGGGGGATCTTGGGATGGATTATGGATGGAAAACGAATGGAGCTCGAGAATAGCTTTGCAATATTTAAAATTAGATTTTAAAATAGATTTTGAAGTTTTTAAGTTTGAGTGATTTTTAGACTCGGATTTTTGGGCTGTTACAGCGTCGGAGCAGAAACACGCGCGGGAGCACGGCGCGGCGGCTGGCGTGCACGGGAGTGGAGCAGCGGGAGCGCGGCGCTTCGGTTGGCGAGACGAGCACCCGTGAATGAAGGAGGAGCCTCGTTGGAGCTCGATTTGTCCGTGCCCAGCTCGATTGGCCATGCTCGAGCTCGATTGAGCCTCGTCGAAGCTCGATTGGATTGTGCTCAAACTCAATTAAGCCTCGCCGAAGCTTCTCAAGTCCTCCACCTGAAGGCCTTGCCACAGCCTCCGCCACCGCATGAGTGAGAGCGAGCTCTGGTGGAGAAGCGGGAAGAAGGCAATGATGGAGGTAGGGGATGGGGTGCCGAGGAGCCCGTCAACAGCGGCGGGGCACGTCTAGGTGGAAGCGAGGACGGGGTAGAGGAGAGAAGAGGGAGAGATATGGGTGGTAACTTCACGTGAAATACAAGGTCATCTTATCACATTGTGCAGCTAACTAAACATGAGCATAGCAAACCAGACTATTTTTAGCCACCCAACCAAACACGAGTACTTTGCATTGATTTAGCTTAGGTTAAAGTTAGCCTGCAGCCTACCAATCACTACCTAAGCTTCTTGGGAAATCACGGTAGACTTGAGCTGTCACTATACTTATCTTCTTGTCTATCTCTGTTATCCAATAGCGACGACGACCAGAACCCCCAAGTGCAGCTGATGGCAGTTGTATCCGTGAAAATGTTTCTTTGTTTAGATCGAAGGCAATAACTGCATGCTTCCAGCTAGCTCCTGTGTCTTCTGTTAGCCAATACATTGTTTGTTCCATCAACAATGATTACTCCAGAATTTTTCACACAGCTCAAGTTTAGAACTTCTGGAACTTGTACATCTTTTCATTTCTCACTACCAAGCGTGTAAACTTGAATGACACTGAAGGTGCCTCGAGTATTTCTGACGGTCACCAAGGAAGTGTGCCACCTTTTATTCTTTTGTGGTTGGGTGAAATCCAAAGCTATAGAAAGAGAAGTGGTCACCCCCTCGAACTCTTTACAGGTTTGTCAAGATGCAGGCATTCACCGGTTGCAAGGTTGGCGATCTTGATTTTTGATGTCTTTGTGTATAAGCAGAGAAGGCCATTGCATGAACCACAAAGAAAATCATCAGGCCCAATCAAGGACAATATATAGCATCACTAGGGTAGGGCTTGCCTGAAACCAAGCCCTTGTTTACTTCCCTCCAAACTCCCAACTTTGACACTATGCAAAAAAAGATTCCCCATCACATCAAACTTGCGGTACATGCATGGAGTACTAAATGTAGACGAAATCAAAAACTAATTGCACAGTTTTGTTGTACTTTGTGAGACAAATCTTTTGAGCCTAATTAGTCAATATTTGGACAATAATTCACAAATACAAACGAAACGCTACAGTGTCGCATTTATGGCAAAATGCCAATTTTGCAACTCCCAATTTGGAAAGTAAACAAGGCCCAACTGTTGAGGAAAGAATAGGATGGCACAGCTAGGAGCTTGCTCAAGGTGTGCTGCGATGAAGTGGGGGTATCGGATGAGTTTGTACCACTGCTTGCAGACTTCAATGCATCTCAGCAAACTGCTCACTGGAAGCCTAAAAAATATCTCTTCGATGAGGTCCCTAGGGAGGCAGTTTATAGTGCATTCCACTGGCTGTCGCCCCTTTGATTTAGTTTTTGCAGAAACCATAGTGAGCACAGTATGCAAACCAAGGCATACAGGCGACCAAACCCTTCTGAAATCACAGATATTTACCAAATGATAATGCTCAATTAACATGCAAACACTGTATGGAATTTAATAACTTGTGAGCACATAAGATTAAATAAATTTAATTTCACCTATTTTAAAAGTTTATAATCTACCAAACAATTAATGAACAAAGGAGAAGATCACTAGCCTCTCTGCAGCAACTATTCTTTCTGAAATGGACCACAACCAAAATTTAGAGTACAATTTTTTAGTTCTTGACTACAAAATTTCCAATTCAATTTTAACTAAAGGTAAAGATTCAGTATGCAATACAATAGCGTGTGCCTTATCATTTGTATCCTGTCCTACATACGATCTCTTTCATGTTTGGAAAATAAACTTGATGTATGGTCGTTCTTGATAAACTAGGTAAAAGATATGCTTAGTAGCTAACGCGCTACCATGGCGCCCTCATAATCCATCAAATCGAACACTAATGACGGGCGTGCCGTCCCTCTCACGCGTTAAGCCCTTCACTAACAACAATGGAAGGGCTTTCAGGGTAATCACATAAGGTAGTGTAATTGCAATCATGGTGTAAGGGTTTTTGAGTGGCAGAGCAAATCCTTGGCTACATCTTGCAAGTTCACGGCCTAGAAGCCATTTTATCTTAAAATTCTCTTTTCCTTCTTAATTGAAATTGAAAGGCAGAGCTCCTGCCATTTACGTTAAAAAATAACAATAATTAGAAATCCTAGTCGAAACTACGATTGCAGGGTGAGAAAACAACGAGGGCTTCGCGAGGGAGGCACGAGGTGCTAAGCAGAGAGGAAATCAAGGGGAGCTCACTGGCGCGATCAGACAAACGCTGCCATGGCCTCCATGGGAGAGCTCTCCTCCCCTGCCGCGGCTGGCATCTTTTTCACCCTTTTCGAGAGTTTTTTTTGCGAGGTGGAAAAGGAGGCCCCAATGATACGGCCGTAGCAAATTTGCGTATTTATACCATCCATTTCACCTTCACATTCGAAAAGAAGATTTTGTATTTTCAAAAAAAAGATTTTGTTCTTTCTTTAAAAATAATTGCATTATATTTCTTGAAAAATATTGTACCATACAAACGGAAAGTAGCTCAGCTGTTAAGTTTTTTTTATAGTGGAATATACTAAGAGACATGAGTACCTAGGAGTCCCCACCAACCATACTACTACCTAACTAGTACGGGACAAAGTGTGGAGCTATTTGGAGCGCAAGACAAGATGTCGGGTGAATAGATTTCAGCCAGATATCATGGGATATGTAACATCCCATTTTTTTAGAGCATTTAAAAATACAAAATTTTTAAAAATTTTCTTTAAACTAAACCCACCTTCTCTTCTCCCGAATATTCAAAACTCCAATCTTGCATAAACATGAGCATATGTGTTGCATTTGGTTGCTCTCCTTAGAAAATCTATCCCAAGTCTAACTCTCGAAATCCTAGAGATAGAACTTCCAAAACCCTTCGTTCTCAAATTCTGGAATTAATATTCAAACCCAATTTGAATATTAACTCTATTAAAAAACCCTATAAGGCTCCACTCAATACTAGTCCTTTCTACCTTACCCAAACCCAAAATTCTTCCAAATGCCTTCCCCTCGTACCCTATCCCAACCCAAATCTCAAACCCTAGTCAAATTTGAAATGGCTACTAAACCCCAATCAAACAAATAAGAAAAATCCCTAAAACCCCTAGCAGGCCGACAACTTCCCTTCCGAGCCATCTTCTCTTTCGGCCCAGACTGCTCTAGCTGCTTCCCCATGTGACGCCAGCCCAACATCCCGCTGGCCCAGCTCCCTTTTAGGCCCGGCCTGCCTCTCCCACGCCTGCCCAGCCCAGCTCCTCCCTCCTGCGGCCCAACACCACACGACCCAGCTTGGCCCGGCCTGCCCCGCCCGATGCAGCGCCGACGCCACACCGGCGGCGAGGATCTCCCTCCGCGCCGGTATAGCCCCCCTTCGCCGCCTTGGCTCCCAAGCCTACCCCCCCGGTTGCTGCTCTACCTCCAGCACCGCCACTCCAGCCACCGTGCCGCCGCGCTAAGCGCCAGTGCCTTCCCCACTGGCCAAACTTTTCGCCCAAGCTTCCTCTCCCCTCCTCGTCCCCACCTGACACCGCGCCAGGGTCAGCTCACCCCCTGCCACCTTATCTCACCATCGGCCACCATTAATGTCGCCGCTGGCCGCCGGGACATCACCCTCTCCTCCTTTACTTCGCCGCTAAGCCATCCCTGGCGACGTGGCGGCCCCGTACCCATCCTCCGCGGCTATAAATAGCCCCCGTCCCCTCTCCGAAGCCCGGCACAACCCAAAGGCGGGCAGTGCCATCGTCCCCCGGTGGCCGCGCCATCTCCTCCCCCTCTCCCCTCCCCACAACCCCACCAACGAGCTCACCTCGTTCCCCTCTCTCCCCCAGTGCGAACCAGAGGGCCAGGGGCGATTGGGAACGCCGTTCCGGCGAGTTCCCGGCGCTCCGTCGGCGGCGCCTATGGCGTCCCGGCGGCGGCGCCCGGCCCCGGCAGGGAAACATCCCACGCCGTCTCGCCCCATCCACAACCGTCACCCTCTACCCCTCTCCCTCTCACTACCACGCGGGCCCCAGCCC
>NC_028451.1:34926919-34940315 GCF_000263155.2 Setaria italica | reverse complement strand
ATCCTTAGAGAGTTTTCAGGTAGCGCCAGACTATACTTTTCCATAGATCATTCCATATGAGCCCTTTTCCAAAAATCTAGCCCCCATACAATTAGAAAACCCTATATAAACGTATCCAAGAATTCACCTCTTGTCCATCCATATTCCAAAAACCCTAGGGAAATTCCTAAAAATATCTTATGGCCACATAAGCCTATTTCCATGCCCATCCTTGGTCACCTTGCTTAGGCTCCGCCTCAGTGGCTGAAGTGAATCTATCGAGCAAGCTCTCACCTCCATCCGTCTGATCTTACGAGAGCTCCACCCTAGTGGTCGAAGTGAGTTCATCACGCAAGCTCTCTGGCTTTATTTTTTGCAGCCATCCGTAGGGGCTTGGTACCGCTTCGTGCTGCTGTTGCGCATTACACTCAGTCGGTTGTTGATGCTGGTGGTTTACCTTATCCCCTCCCCGCGTTTCTTGAGGCTGCAGTTGCGGCGGTTGACTTCCAATGGCGTAGGGCTTCCTATGGCGTGAGATGCTTTCGACAGTATGGATGTTAACCAGTGTTAATGGTGTGCGACTTGATGTTCTTCCTATAGCATGAGAAATGTTCTTCCTATCGCGTGAGAAGCTTATGGATGTTAATTAGTGCTTATACATTTTTGGTTTGGGATTGCAGCTACAGTACTGTGTACCTTGTGTTTCCATTTGGATTGTGCTTGTGTCTCTTGAGTTGTTTTACAGATTGTAGCAAATCTGGGCAGGACCAGTGTGGTTGATCCTGGTGCCCTTGTTCATCATCGCTGCGCTTGGAGTTGTCCTTATGTTCTTGGTCTTATACCTGAGTGAGGCTAGGGGGCTAGGCTGGACTGGAGGTGGAGGCCACGGAGGTTGAGATGAATGAGGATTGCTGGGTGGAGGTGGAACTGCTGGGGAGGATATGAAAGATGCTCAAGGGAATGAGAATGACGACTTGGAGCTCGAGATGAGACCTAGTGCCAAGGCCTATTGGTTTATTGGAGGTTTGGAGACTGCCTGACGTCACGCCATATGCATCTGACTCTTCTTCTCCAAGCTTGTTGCCTATACCTTCTGCTACCGGTTCCACTCTATGTGAGGAACAAGTGAACAACCTTATAGGCTCAATTGCTTATACGATATTCTGTGTGATCTATGGTAGGTTACGAGCTCTGTGAGTAAATAAAAATGTATGTCCAAGGTCCGTTTTAACATTTTCGTGAGGTGAACTCTAATTTGGTTGTTCAAATGTCAATCGTTAGAATTTTGTTCATGCCACTAATGTCATAAATACATTTTATCCCAAATAGTTGGTTGCATCGTATTATGGTTTTAGTCAGTTGAATAGGTAGATAACAATCTAATATTCTGAAAAAAAAGTTATTTGAAACTTATTTTATACAGTGTGATAGTTGGAATAGATGCACCTCCAGTTATTTTTTTTGGAAACATACCAAATATGCACCCATTATAGATTGCTCTCAAGTTTCTGACAGTCCTATATAGTTTCTTGCATTGTAATTTTTCTTATTTTCTTTCACACTTTTTGGGTTTCATAGCTTTGGAATTTGTACTCTTTTTCTTTATTTATATATATATAACCAGAAGGGGAATTCCCCTCCTGTTTCATCAAAAAAAATAATTTTTTGCTCGCATGTCAAACTGTTTTAGTTTAATGTCTAATGAATTGTACCAATGTCGACTTGCTATTTTTCCTGCCTGGACATTTCACTGAGATTCAGTACGGTGTTGCAGCCTTGCAGGTATGCTTAGATACTGACTCTAGCCGTTTGTCCATGCATTAGGATAAATTTATCTCATTATTCTTGTGCTTCAGTAAGCACTCATCAGTAGTAAGATACAGATTTGTCTCTATTTTTTTATCGTAGAAGCAAAATATGTCATGATGTGCTCCTACTGTGCTAATAATTTAGATATGTTTTTTATTATTGCCCATAATGGTACTTATTATGGGTGTTGAGATCTTGTCTTTCTGGCAACTGATATGTCCAGTGATTTGTTACTCACTATCACCGTACTCTAGCTGATGAATCGGCATGGTAGGTTGCATTGGGCATATTAAGAAATATGAACAACTGGATGGAGGTAAAAATAGAGCCATGTAAGGCTACTAATTTAGTTATGTACTTGATGTCGGTTAATCAATTATCTGCATGTAAGTAGACTGTAATAATAAAGTGAAAACGTATAATAAATGGAGCACCTTGCCACTATTATTCCAGTAGTTCTTTCTTTGTACCGATTTAGCCAACCTTTTAATGGAAGGATGAGCTGGACCGGACAGATTACTGTTATTTCACATTGTAGGAAACAAATGCTAATTTTCTAACTCACCAGCAAAAATTATTATCTGGAAAAGGTGAGGAAGTTTTCATGTACCATAAGTGGAATCATCTTTCTTGTGACGGCTGCTGTTTCTTCACCTAACCATTGAATAGCTTTATTTTTTTCAGTGCCTGGGTTTAAAATTGAACAAACTGGAGCTCGTGTATTTTGTTTGTATATAAGATTAAAAGAGAAATCTCGTACCTTATCGAATCAGCAAATGAAAATGTTTCTATGCTTCAGTCCAAAACAAAAATGCACACATTGTGAAGTAAACATGGAGATCATGAGCTGAATTCTTTACCACACATATGTGCTTAAGGATATACTGACAGTTTTTGCTTTGAGGAGAACTCTCAAATCTTTAAGCCATAGTACATGATATTAATCCCTATCTTTGACATTATCGCTTGCCTCTTTTTTTCTGTGGACCTTTTTCATACTAAATTAGTAATAAGATCCATATGATTCTTGCATTTTGGTCATAGATTTTTGTGCACTGCATGGCTCTTTATGCTTCAGTTTTTTTTTAACACAATGGCTAGACTTATCTCAGGCACAAACTGGCCTTGCACATCTGCCTTGCTTGGTTCTGGACAAGAACCTATTTTCCCATACATGGATGCTAATTCAATGGTGATAACCAATGGTGTGTCCACTTAATCTTTGTGTTTTTTTTTCTGTGTGTTAAATTTGTTGTTCATGTCGATATATCATACCTGAATATCTGAACTTGTCTGAAACTTTGAATTGGTTACAGAATAATTAGCAAGCTTCACGATCCTGATGTTAAATTTTTGTTTTGAACCTTTATGGTCGAATTTGCAGGTTTTGATGTTTTGTGCGGTGTCGGAGTTCTCACCACATCCTTTTGCTGCTCTTGTTGTGTGGCAGTTTGTGCTACACCGGCTTGCTTCTGAAGAAATGCATAGACAGTTCGACATACATTGAGACATACCCAGATATTGGATATATCGCTTTTGGTATACCGGTCGAATCTTTGTATTGGTGGGCATTCACTGACAGTACAGATTTATGCAAAAGTGAACTCTTCTATTGTTAACTTGGGCTGATCGTCTCTTTTGCAGGTTGTTCTTCACCTGGAGCTTTATGTAAGTATAATCCGAATTCTGTAAATTGCCAGTATGCCTTTGACTATTGAACACAAGTAAAATTTCTTATATTTGCATGCAAATCGTGTGGCAGACTGGCAGTACACCGCGTTGCTAGGAGATAGCATCATCAGTGTTTTTCGTTGGAACATTTTGTTTTTGCCGTCATCAAATTGAATGCACATGAACCTACATCATTAAGAGGGCCTAGAAGGATATATTCAATCTTTTGCCTTTATGAATTACTCCTTTTTGTAACACCGAAGAAGCCTAGACTCCAGGCTTGATGCTCTATAAGATTGATGATTTTGTGTATAGTAGCAGGCACATTGTATATGCATGCTGTTTGTTCCATTGCATGCGCAACATCATTCTGCACCTGTGAGAATCATCTGTACTTTATCCCTGTCTTTTTATCCATGAAACATTCTGCACCTGTGAGAATCTGCTGTGCTTTATGCCTGCCATTTTATCAATCTGGATTCTAACTAGTGCCAGTAATGTCTCAGTGACAAGAAATGTATCAAAAGTCAAGAGTATGCAGCAGAGTATAGTTTGCCTATTCTGAAAAAAGTTCTTCCAAAGTCAAAGGGATTCGATAGCTGTTTGCAAGAGCCGAGGAGTTCCCTAGATGCTGGTAACTGCTCATACTCCTCTTTGGAAAATTTCACTTCTTTATTGTAGCATTTGCAAACAAATATTTGGGTAGCCAAGTGGCCAGTTCAGTTCACTATTAGTTGTACCAGCTTGCTGATTTGCCCTAAAACTCTATTCATGTTAATTGTGAAATAAAATTCTAAATAATGTAATAATTTTTCACTATCCTGGAAACTTAACTGTACTGTACGAAGCCAAGTAACGATATATTTTCAACTGGTTGAATGTGAATAGCCCGCGGCATTTTGCTGCAAACATTTACTGATTATGTTGCATGCCTGACTTATACTTTGCTGATTGATGCAGTTCATGATATCACAATTGCATATAAGCATCGGCTACCGACTTTTCTTTACAATGTTTATGGCATTATATTGATCCTTCCAAAATCCACACCATATCAACAACATTCAAGTCTCTGACTGGCTGATCGAAAAGTTCGGACTGAAGGACGAGCTGCCGTCCAGTTCATGGGCCACTTCTCCAATAAAGGGACTGAAGGGGATCTGTTGACACGCAAGTGCCTTGTGGTCAGAGCATCATCATATATCTGACTTTTTTTTCATCTGTGTGGTTCAATGTTTCGTAGCGTTTGCACGTTCGGAGCGTATTTTGATACTGGGAACTTTGTATATGGTTCAATCGTTGAGTATTCTTTGCCTAAACTGAGACGAAGAAATGGGGCGCCACCAACTCTAGTTATGATCAAACTGCGTCATGCTCGTAATACATTATGCAGGAACTCTGGACTAATGAAGGTCAAACTTTAGTCACAAGACGTCTCCAAGCCAAACCTCCAACCTCAGGCCCTCACCTCCACTGTGAAACTATGCTACAAGAACATATAAATTGATAAGGAGTGAAACCATGCTACAAGACTTCCAGCCAATATGTCAAAAATTTCACAATTGTTCTTGATGTAATTGAGCCGGCAGTTCCCCTCCGTCATGTCCTCTTACGCCTCGTCGTCGCTGACCTCGACCTCCTCCTCCGCGTAGCCCTGGGCGAGGTACTGCTTGATGATGGCTTCATTCTTGTCCCGGGACGCCTTCATAAGGGCTGTGGCTGGGGCCAAAATGATGCGGAGCTCCTCTCTTTTGACGGGATTCGGGATATTCTTCTCGAGCTCTTCGGGGTCACCGGGGACGGGGAAGGGCCGGAAAGGATACCTCTCCAGGAGAAAGTCGATGTACCCCTGATTCACCCTCATCGTCTTCGTCCTCTTCTTGGCCCCCTCCGGCTTGGTCTTGGCCGCCGCCGCCTTGTTCCCCGCTCCGGCCACCGCCGCTGCCTTGGTGCCGTCGACGTTGCCGCTGCCGACGACCGCCGAATCCTCCTTCATGGCCTTGGTGCTGCGCTCCTGGTCGTCCATCCTCATCTCCATCACCGCCCCTGCATCATCTATCGCCGCCATGCCCGCTCTCTCCCCCCGCCTCTCTCTCTCTCTCTCTCTCTCTGGAACCCTAGATTTAGATTGCAAGAACGACACGGCGGCTGCGGTTGTGTTGGTCCAGGGGAGGCCCAGGGTGTCGCCATATAAAGCCCCGCAACCCTAGGCGCTATCGGGTTCCTAGGGCAAGTACATTGGTGTCGTCTAATAGGCGGTCTCATGCATTGACACGTAATCTTGAGACGATAACAGGCAACCTGTACAATGGGTTGTCCTATAAGTTGTATGGTAGTGGTATATAATTTCTTAATTTGTGCATAAGAAAAATAAAATATTATGAGTTGCATGGCAACAATAAGTCGTACAATGGTTGTTAAGTTGTCTCGTAGTCCTACAATTTAGCTCATGAGGTGGTTGTTTCGCGAAGCAACGACCTCTTTCTCTCTCCTCGCTCTCTCTCCTCCACATCATCAAAAATCCTACATGGCACTGCATGAGACGACCTATGAGTCTGTTGACGTGTAGCAATGTACTTACCCTTACCCACCTCGGACTCCGCATCCGGCACTCCGCTCCTCCTCGCCTCACACGGCAAGCATCGGATGCGGAAGTAAGTCAGAGAAAAAGGATTAGGCGAAACCTGTGTTTCTGTAGTTCATTTTGGGCTTGTGATTTCACGAATACAGTGCGCATTCATTAACTGCTTGCGCACCATATTCGACATTGAACCCCATATTCACATTGTGACATTGACACCCCCTGTTCAAACTCCTTTCATGATGGGAACTGAGATAAGAGTATACTAATAGCAGTCCAGCTTTATCTCTAGCCAAACCAGCGTTTACTGTTGAACAGACATGTCACTTTGGTTATTTGATATATTCCACCACGTATTATATATATGAATTATGATGCCAATGGTCACACAAGTGTGAATGCTTTGCTCTTTGAACAGCAAGTCACCCCCATCTTCCCATGTCCTGTCTAGCACAAATCTGAGCGACATGCCATTCTGGCTAACAGAGCTGTATATGGTGGTTTGGGTTGTCACGCATTCTTGCAATGGTGTGGAGGTGTGGTTGATACTGTGATGGAACCAGTTATGAAGTGCATACAATAGGTTTGTTGTTCTTTCTCTTGCCCTCATCCTTGTTCTGCTGATGCTGCATTTTCTGATGCCATCAAGGCGGTTGTCTGGTTGATGGGTATGGATGATAATTGATGCCCTTCCTGTCAAGCTTGAGCAGCAACTTAGACATTCATTGCTAGGCCTTATGATTTTTAGTGTTTAAATTACAAGCGATCTCCACACTTTTTCCTTCTGAGACTGACACCTGATTTGTCATTTACTTTTCTCCGAGTTACTGTGTAGCTGCACTAAAACATTGCCCATATCAGTTGTTTAAACATTTATTTAAATCCAGTTATTTTTTTTCTCGAACCACGCAGGAGAACTGCGCGTCATTTCATTAAGGTAGAAATAAAAGTACACGAGCTGAGTACCAGGCAAACCCCATAAACACACACAAACACACCCCCACACTTACAGAAAACCAAAACTCACGATCGCACCATGGAATAGCAAAACAGATGACCAGCAGCCTTCAGAGCTTAAGCTCCAAGAGGCAGCGACCTGGACAACCTGGACATGAGTTCCTGGAACTCGGAGGCTCCCGCCATGCACCAGAGGTCACCCTCCGTGCTCACAGAACTGACAACCTTAGAATGTTTGGTCTCGAATTGACAAACACACAATCATTACGGTGTTTCCAAACTTTCCAAGCTATCAGGATAATCAAGGAATTCAAACCCTTTCGCACTTCCTTAGGAACAGAAGAAATTGTTCTTCTCCACCAGCTTGGGAAGTGACTCACTAATGGATCTGGTGTCAAATTCAACAGGTCTAACTGCTAGAAAATCAGGGCCCAAACTTGGCGAGTGAAGACGCAGCCAACCAACAAATGATGTATTGTCTCCTCAGCTTGATCACAGATGGGACAGGACTCCGGAATGGGGAAGTCCCCTTTTCGCCAACCGATCAGCCGTCCAAACCCGGTTAAGAAACACCAGCCAGATGAAGAACTTGCAACGCGGGGGAGAAATCTGGAACAGGCAAGGTATTTAAATTGTCTTTTTTTTGTAGAGTAAATTGAATCCCTACATTGAGACTTGTCATGTGGCTTAGTGCATCTGGTGTGATTTGAGTGAATAACTTTATTTTTTTATTTAGTTTCAGAAAGTCTAGTTCAATGGATTATGCAAAGTTCTTACTTCATGATCTCATAGTAGTTTTCTTGCTTTTAGTATACCAGAATGACATGTCTGTCAACTTAAAGCAAACATGGTACCTATTTTCTTTTCCTTTATAGATGCCTTTTCTTTAATGCTAGTGTAATGTTTGGTCTGAATTTCTGGTACCATTGGTTTGTCAATACCAGGAGGCAAAATGATGTTAAATTGTCAACGCTAGCTGTGTGAATTTAAGGTGGCTTCCAATATAAAGGTTCAATTTTTGGTGGCTCCCAATTATAATGGTTTGATTTTTGGTGGCAGAGAGAAGCTAATATGTATATTTTTAACGTAGTTTATGCAGAAAACCTCTTGATCCTGGTTGTACTTTGAGGTGATATTGGGATTCAGGTGCCTGTAGCCATATCTTATCTGTTCTTTCTTGCATTAAAACTTGTCCTCGGTAAGTCTTGTGACTCCTAGTTGACTCGATCTTGGATGAACCGTCATATCGCGCTGATATCCTTTTGAAACAGATGCTGTATATTGGGTGCAGTTAATGTTCTTTCCAAAATGGCAAAATCAATATTCTATTTTCTGGTTTCCCATCAGATCCTTATCTGTTGTATTCCTATTAATCGTGAGATCATCTAGTCCTTAAATGCTTTCTCAATCATGGCAGGAAGCAATATTGGAATACACAGGAATCCTAGTAAAACTTTGTCAGGACCAACAAAACTTTGTCAACAAAGTTATTGAAAGACCAACAAAACTTTTCAGGACTATCAAGGTGATAAAAATGTGATTTCTTGTACAATATAAACATTTTTTTTATCTTACATCCCTTTTTTTCTTTTAACCACACTTGGTCCAATGCAACTAATAACTTGAACCTGCTTGCCCTATTTTGAAGCCAATGCAGGTTATATATGCGACATTTTTTTTCCAACCATGAAGCATGAAGAGTTGATACCAGTTCTTGAAATGTAAGGTTAGTCTTTTTTTTTTCCAAATTTCTTTCAGATTGGGTGGAAGTAATGCTTTGTGAAAGGCATCCTGGAAGAACAATGTGCATCAATACCCTTAAGTGGTTTCATTTGGTAGTTGATACCTTATTGTTGCAAAAAAAAATGTAACTGGCATGTTCACTGGTCCTCA
Organism: Setaria italica; assembly: GCF_000263155.2. Lineage (NCBI taxonomy): Eukaryota > Viridiplantae > Streptophyta > Magnoliopsida > Poales > Poaceae > Setaria > Setaria italica. The sequence continues at coordinate 34,931,425 of NC_028451.1, read as the reverse complement.
GCAAAAATGCCAAGAAATGGCTGCTCACGAGCGAGATATAAATTTAGAGTTTTTGTCTTCTTTAGTTTCTTATCCTGGTGATGTGTAAAGTCATATTATTCAAAAGTACAATGTACTAACCAATTGGTGAGTGATCCTTAATGTTTTCTGTGGTTGTATCATTTTGTGCTTGACCGGTCAAGTTTGCACCACATCAGTAGTTTAAATGATTGGGCTTGTGAGTATACATGCTATGCCATTCACATTAGATTGAGGCATTCAGCTGCAATTTTTTCTTATCCTTCCAATATATTTTGAAGTCACTAAGACATATTACTCAATATATATCTATGCTACCTTTCAATAATTTCATTGTAAGCTCACCTTGACTGTTGTCATAATTTTTCAAAACTTTTTATAGGCGTATGCCTGCACTTGTACAACATCTCCAATCTAGGTATATAAGTTCCCCATCAGCCTAGTTATGTGTTCTTTTTCTGCAGGGAATAGCAAAGCAGAAAAACCCTGAATTAATGTGTGTCAGCATTTGCATTGTGTTTAAGGATTTGAATAAATTTCTGATGATTATTCCAGGGGTGGTTACGATCTTAACATCACCTTTTCAGATCTAGTCCCGATGCTTGGGATGCAGTGATGGCATACATGGTTGCTGAAATTGCAGTATGAGTGGTGTCCAGAGACAACATCAAAACAAAAGCCATCGCCAAGAAATGTAGAATGTGAAGAGAGGATGAATAGCAATACAAGGGTGAGAGCTTCTCTGTAAGAGCACAGACAAACTGAAGAAACTCCTCACTAAAACTCAGGTCTAGATTTAACTTCATTGCTTGCGTTCCATTAATCGATTTGTGTATTCCTATTTTAACTTCCTCACTAAGTCCAAACTGTGGGTTCTGTTAATGGGCCAGTCCTTGTGGATGGGAAGATGGGGAAAGAAAAAATGTAGCAATCCTAAAAATTTTATGCACCGAGAGGTTACTGCTGTAATTGTGAACTGCATCTGTGTCGTGTCATGGTGTTACACATGATCATTGCTTTTAGTATCCACTTAAAAGGTTTTCACTTTCTTGCAGTAGAGCATGTAAGTGTGGTTTGAATTTAGACATCCTTTGCTCTGTGACCAGTATTTTTGCATTCGCTTATAGAATTTTGTTGTGTTGTAGTGTTCCAAGGGAAGCATTATTTGTGGGGAGTGTTCAAGCACAGGAACGGGTACAAACAAAGCAGGTAAACCATGTATTGCAGAGCAAAAACGAGGAGCAGCAAGACAAGAAATGCCTGTCGTTTGAAAACATATCACTCCCTCTGAGAGCCAACTGTCGCCAGGCGTTGTCCATGGCATTGGCACTGAGACCAACCCAGCAAACAAAGAAAGTCCCGTGCAATTTCATTAGAAGCTCCACAACCAAGCTGTTTCTACTTGTCATCGCGCATACACCAAGAATGGAACGGTTTATGTGGGAGCTGGAAAATGAAGACGCATTGATGTTTGCTGTGAAGGGGCTGGCGAAGCCCAGTCCTGTAAGTCTTGACAATCATTCTCCAGCTTAGCTTAGAATTTGTTGATGCCCAGGGCAGAAGTGGATAGTGTTTAACCCTGTAGGATATATCGAACTGAAACTGGATGTTACTGTGCACTTTGCGACCCTAACCAAGGTTTATCATGCATTGTGCAGAGTAGCTAAAAGAATATCTGTATGCATTTTTTTTTTGGCTCGACATACATCATCTATGCGTCAGTAGATTTTTTTTTTCTGCTCCAGATACAGATACCTCAAGTGTAGAAGTTATATGGCCGGTTGTAACCTCTGATATTTCTTGCACATTTAGTTATCGATTAACCTGAAGTACGAAGCCTGGCAGTCATTTACTCATTTGTTGCTATTGCTAGCATTTGAGATGCATGTTCAGGCATCTACAGCTACATCGCATCCATGCTCATCCAAAGCTCTCGTCCGGGCTCTCCAACCCGGATGGTCCTTTTCGGCAGGCGGGAAGTATCTCATAGATGTTGGCTCAAGGTGCATCTTGTACATCTGGCTTAAGTAACCAATAGCCTTTTGAGCCGCTACTGGGTAAGTATCTCGGTGTCGGAAACCCATAGCTGATACTTGGAGCGGCTCGATGTTGGGGTAGCGAGTACTCCTTCCAATGTGAATGATTACTTCACACTGAGGGATACCGTAGCGCTCGTATTCTCTACTGGAATATTTCGGGGGCTCGCGGATGCCAAGGCGCTTCAGGCAAACAAGCAACAACTTGGGAAAACCGGGCTCTTCCGTGCAACGGTTGTGGGTCCACAATCCCTCGTCCATCTGGAAAAGAATCGGGGCGCAAATTAGTTTTGCAATAGAGCATAGGTAGAAAGAAATTTTGTAAGTCATTTATTTTAGTCAAAAAGGGCAAGTCCGATCCTAAGGTCGCGTCCTACAGCCAACGACAGCTCTGATACCACCTGAAGTGTCCCCACATAAGTAGAGACTAAATGTGATGCAAATACCAGTCCCATGAGGCTGATAACACATTTATTCGACAGATAATTCAGTTACCGTACAACTCTCGAGGGAGTGGGCGTGAGAGCCACGCAGCGATAAGAAGTAAATAAACAACAACGGCTAACCAAGCGACTGCCAAAAGACAGCACTTGGGACTACACGGCAGCAGCAGCATCTTGGAAAGGCCAACACCACAGGCAGTGTTGGGTGCGTACACAACCTCTACTCAAAGTCCTCGGCGACGAAGTCCGGGTCTTCCTCTGTAGCAACGAAGCAAGGGTGAGTACAAACGTACTCAACAAGTCCAACCCCATCCACGGAGGGGGATACAAGCAAGTATATGCACAGGATATAACAAGGATAGGCTAGGGTTCATTTGCGGTAAAGCTAGGTTTTCAACACATGCACGGGCTTGTTTTCAAAGAATTTTTGTAAAGCTTTTCTTTAGTAACCGAAACATTGAGTGGGGTTGATCCTACACAAAGGATCCAAATTTTATCGCTATCGGACTCCCCGTCCGCCATAGCTCACGGCACAACTGCCGGACACTTCCAAAATCCAATACACACACACACACACACACATCCATCCCCAAGTGCTAGTTATGCGACCAAGCCGTAACTCGACCAATGCCGTGGACACGGCTACCTGGATAGGTTTTAACTTTGCAGAGGTTGTACACTTTTCCCACAAGTAGGGTACCGCAGCACGATCACCTTAGTGCCGGTGCGGATCCTATCAAAGCCATTACCCACCTTAGCCAAGACTGACTAGTCCACACGGAAGCACCCAAGGGGTTAACGACTCATCCATGAGACCGTAACCGGGACCTAAGTCACCAAGATCTTACTCCACGATCTAGTAAGCTTTTGCTCACCAGCACCCCTGAAGACTAACAGTTCAACTAGTGGGATTTATGCTAAGCCGTTGCCCATACAACAGTCGAGTGGTTGCACGATGGTTGAATTAGGTAAGATGACACATCAACTCGGTCCTTAACCATGACAAGATGGATATCTCCCGACATTGCTCAACCACTAAGGTACGAGCACAACATCCTAGCATTTCACATAAGAAACACCCATCCATCTCGTCTACTCATTCCTTTCCTTTGAACCCGGAAAACCATGTCCCCAAATGAACACACACATATTTATTCTCCAAATAAACCATTGTAATAATGTTTGAAGTTGTGTAACAAATTCCTAAGCACTCTAGCAGTGGTTATCATCCAAACAGAGCAAGTCATATTTAGAGATAAACATAGGACAACAAGGAATGTTCATAACAATCAAGGGGTGGCTATCCAACCATTTCTTGTAATAAAACAATATGTATTTTATAAAACAGGCCAATAGGTTGTGTTTGAAAAACTAGGTATTAAGTATGCATCAAAGGGTGAGATTGGACTTGCCGTCTTCAAAGCCTTCCGGGAGTTCCGGCTCGTGCTGCTGGTCCTCCGGCTCAGGCTCACGGTCAAACTCCTCCTTGTGCTCCTCCTCGGGTAAACCGCGATCTACGGCACACACAAACGGGCACACAAATAAATAAAAGAAAAATGGCTTTTATCCGTTGAGCTCCGAACAGAAAACGCGAACGGAAAATAGGTAGAAAGAATATTTTTGGGAAATTTGGATATGGATCGGCGGAAGTATTCTGGAGGATGACGTGGTAAAATTTGGGGTTAATTGGAGGAAGTTTGGCGCATGAAATGACGAGTTAAACATGGGTTAGGGGCTTAAAAAGGAGGTTTAGGACTGATTTGCGAGGAACCAGGAACCTATTTGTAAATATTTCTGAAGGTGGAGGGGTTGATCTGCGCAACAGCCTTTGAGAGAGGTGGAAGGACTATTTCGCGAATAGTGGATTTCAGGGGGTTAGATCGGAATTTGGGCTTTCTTCTTCCTCTTGTGCGCACAGTACACAGGAGAGAGAGAGGGGCACGGCCGGCCTAGGGGCGGCGGGCCTAGCTCGCCGACGGCGACGATGGGTGGCGGGGGAGGTGGAAGGA
>NC_028451.1:34821169-34926819 GCF_000263155.2 Setaria italica | reverse complement strand
ACAGTCGAGGGGGCTGAGCGCCGGAGGGTCCGGCCGGAGTCATGGCGGGGGGGTGGTCAGACGGAGTGGCACCAGGAGCCGGCGTGCGGTGCGCCTGGAAGAAGGAAGGAAGAGGAGAGAGAAGAAGCAAGGAGGAAGAAGAAAGAAGAAGAAGAAGAAGAAGAAGAAAGGAAGAAGGAAAAGGAAAAAGGAAAAGGGAGGGAAAAAGAGAAAGAAAAGAGGGAGACCGGCGGCGTTTGCGGCACGCGATCGGAGCACGCGCGCGGCATCTGACAACGGCACGCGGCGAAAATTACGGGCACGGATAAAATGATGGCTGTCGGCTTGGGTGTCGGGACGGCGAAATCGCCGGGAGGATTTTAGAATTCCGGGAGCTCAGCGGTAAAAAGATTTTGAAAGTGATTTTTAACGGGTGATTTTAGTTGGTGATTTCTGCGGATGTTACACGCCGCCTCCTCCCCTCACTCTCTCTCTCTCCCCGTGAGGGGCACCACGACGCCTCGCCTCCGCCGGCCCCGCCGTCGTGCCCGCCTCCGCCTGACCCCGCCTCGCCACCGCCCCGCGGCCCAAGATCGGCGACAAGGCCGTCCGGCCGCCATTAATTCTACCTCCTTCTTCCGTTAACCCATCTAGAGGTCGAGTTAGGTAGACGACAATGGAGACCTGGGAAATTCCTCCACGACGCCGCTCCCCTACTCCCACTCGCCGTTGTGCGCCGCGGCGGCGGTCCTATCCGCCATGCTGCTGCTCGCCGCGACTAGCAACTAGATATATAAGCCTTCACCCAGCCGCTGAGCGCCTGAGCCACGCCGTCCCGTACCAGTTCGCTCGACCTCACCCCACCACCCCACCACCTGCCCCTCTGCCCCCGCCCGCCGCCCCGTCGCGCGCCCTCCGCCCCACCAGCCGTCCTGTCCCGCCGCCCCGCATGCACGGAGCGGAACTGCAAGAAGTAGGGGGGATCTCACTCACCGGCGAGCTTGGGGACGACGCGCCAGCAGTAGTGGCCGTGGGTCAGGAGGAAGCCGACGAGCTTCTGGTCCTCCTTCACAGGCCCTCCGCTCCCGCCGCCGGCCCCCTCCGCACCCACCTTCCGCCAGGTTTCGGTTAATCCGATTTCGGGGATCCGTGGATTTCGGTTTCGGGGATGGATTTTTACCCGGATCGGTGGTCAGGGGCAGATTCAGGTTTTAGATTTGGGTTTCGGTTTTGGGTGCCCAAACACTCCACGCGATCTGAACCTGTCCCATTGCCGTCCTTAATTTTTATATAAAGTTTATGTCCATCCGAGTTCATACGTAAAAGTGATGATTTTTTTTAAGATGTGCTACGAAAAATTCCGCCGTTGGCCATTCTGATCTGACGGTAAAGTGGGTTTAAGATAAATTACACCTTTTCAAATGGCTATATGCATATAGATTTATAATTTTTTATCAGGACATATATTTTTGGAAAACGTTAAAATGAAAAATAAAAAAATCCGCCGCCATGGCTTGTGGCTGGGCTTCTCGTGGGAGGGAGGGGCCATCCGGATCCGGAGGCCCGGTATGAAATACGGCCCAATCGCGTGGTTCCATTTTCCCATTTCGCTAGTAGATTACGTCTCCGCAGGCAGACCGCGTATTTTTTTGGCTCAAAATACCGCTTTAGCATTTCATTAGTGTATGTCGCTGGGCTATTTTGTCGACCTGATTTAAGTTCACGGGCTGTATGTTTTTCGAGTTTTTCGTTCGGTTCTCACTCAGGGCACTTCAGTCCGCTAAAAAAAATCAGGGACGATTAAAAAAATTGGCCACTTTTATCCTTTTGTAACAGAAGTATAAAATCTACCAAACCTAGATGCAAGTTACTAGCCTGGATATTACTCCGGTCTGCATGGGAAAACCCTGACTACCAACAACCTGCGAAAAGAAAATTGGCAAACTGATCCAACCTGTAAACTCTGCAACAATGCCCCAGAAACCCAATCCACCTGTGCAAAGACTGCACCTTCAACAACCAGGCCAGGAGCCAAATGATCCCCTGGTTCGGATTGCAACATCTACCAGGTCACCAGGGTGTATCCATTTACAAGTGGTGGAAAAAACGCAGGACCAAAGTTCTAGTGGAAATTCGAAGAGAGAAGGAATTCTTGATCGAACAAAAACGACCAATCTTGGGGAGGGGCAGCTAAACTGTTATGTGTAGTCTTCATGTAACCAGATTCACCGCCTGTCACTGCGGAAATATAACAGCCGAGCTTGATGCATCCTGCCAAAGAGGAACAATATCAAATGCAAGAAGCACGGACAAGGATCAAATGCTAGAAGTGTTTGGTATTTCACATTGGGTATAATGACCTTGAATTCTCATAAAACAGAAAGATCTACTGTCTAGTGTCTACCATGCAACATGCATCAAGCAGATAAAACCTCGAAATATGGCATTCCTTGTTGCCATCCTCTTCTTTTGGGGAAAAATAGGAGGGGGCACAATGCCAAGCTAAAATCTCATAAATTTTTAGGTACAAAACTACCTTCCAGTGGGGGAGTACTATTCGAATCAAAGGCGCGCATGTAAAGGACAAACTAACCCCAACCAAGGAATCAGCATATAACTGGACCGTTTGTTTCTATCGATTAATATAATGACACGCATTCTCCTACGTATTCGAGAAAAAAAAATCAACCTTCCAGGGCAAACATAAGCGCAGGAAGCAAAATTTTGTAACAGATTATATTTTTTAAAAAAAGTTCGAATCCATGTTCTTCACATACTCAATGTCATCTCAATGAGATAAACTCAAGGGCTGTGAAATTAACTTATTCCATGCTCAGTTAGTGCACAAATTTAAGTATTTATAAATATAAAAACCTGTTAGTCAAACATGTAAGGAAGGGACTGAAGAATACCATTTAAAATTAAAAGAACTCGCATAATTTTTTTCTCAAGTTCAGTTCAGAAATACAGTGAACTTAAATCAAACTTAGATTCTTCTGTGTTGAGATGGGAAAATAATTGTTGCTTATGTTTTGAGATAAAATGATTACAAGAGAACAAAATGGAAACAGGTAGCAGAAACAGGCAAGCTCATGCAGAAAAAAACTAGTTACATAATACTTGCATAAACTTTTGGCTGAAGATGGTCCCGTACATAACTTAACACCTTACGAATGGCATCCTCTGCCTTCTTAGAGGCCTACAGCTGGGTCAGTTATGTCAATTCGACATCTCAGCGACGCATAGAGAACAATGGATAGGAAATGGCAGCACATATACCTTGGTTATATCCTTTACTCCATACGAGCTAATAACTTCTTGTTGTCCTGCCTCATTTCAACCCAGTTAAGCCGCCCCAGAGACCTTTGATGCTGGACTTCAGGAAAGACATTTGTTATAGCATTGTCTTTGCTCTTCAAATGGCAATAAATCATTAAAACTAAAATTTTAAAAAAAAGAAAGAAAGAAAAAAGAGAGCCAGCTTAGGAGGAACTAGGAGGTTGTTGTTAATATTTAAGAAGTATCCACCCAAATTCGAGTTGATGAGGACTAGAACTTGGGTGGTTAGTGTGCACGACCATACCTCCCACCCTACCCAATAACTAATTGGGGTAGGTTCAATTTATATTTAAACAAGGAAAAAAGTGGTAGATTACTTTCTGATAAAGATTTACCTCATCTGGACTATCTGGCAAATGATGCATGATCTTACCAATTTCCATGCTCATATGATGCCGAATTGCCTCATCTGGAAAGTGTTCCAAGAACTCCTTGGCTCCCATGCCCATACGTCGTGGAAGTGCCTATAGAGGACTTAGAGATTTGTAAAGATTCAAGAACGATAAATAGTATTTATAATAGTTTATGCAACATACCAACGAGTTCTTCTCCAATTCATAGACATTTTTCCATGCACCCTCTACATTGGATATATCACGCTCCCACGCCTCCCACTTCTTCAAATTCCAGCCTTCCCGATGTTTCGATCCATGCACAATACCAACATTCTTGTATGCTTCTAATCGTACAAGTGACTTCACACATATGTAGGATTGCATGTTGTCTGGTTTGCGGGGCCTAAAATTCAATGGCTTCACCATATTACTCAACTTAGTCCCACAGTTCTTGCCAAATAACTCGTAAAAATACATGTCATAGAAAATATGCTGCATCATGATCTTATCTTGTTGACGGCTGTTAGCATGTCAAGTTGTAAACCACGAGCGTACGGATCAGTTATCTTCTCCGATTCCTCTTTGATCCCGAGCTGGTCCTTACCATATCTTCATAAACTTAGCCCCTAAGCAATATTGGAGAGTTGCTTACCAAAGATGGATACCAGGGGGCGCCAGAGGGTGCTAGGCTGATCGGCCTAGCCCCTTCCTAGGCTCGTTAACCTTCGTCTTCATCTGGTTCGATGCTCGTTCACTGCTTTATCTAAAAATATGCTTTTAGGCCTAATTTCCTGAAAAAACACAACATCCTCCAAAATACGTTGCACATGTGAAAATGACTAATTTATTAGGTGTAATCAATAGTTTAGGTATTAAATTCATGTCAATAAACAGAGGTAACAGTGTGTCAATAACAAGCGTCAACAATCCCCCATGCTTAAACCTTGCTCGTCCTCGAGTAAGTCTTCAATAGAAATCAACGTTGCCTTTCGATGTTCAATCCTGCACTTGATCACACATAAGAAAACATAATGCTCTCATAGAATTTTCAATTATTATTCAAGTTGTAACCAACCTTTTCTAATATGGAGGGTACATATCATTTAAACACATCCCACAATAAACTTATTTTTATGCTCTCAATTTTAAACAAACCTCAGAGGATTTTCAATAAAAACTTTTTCAAAACTGAACCGAGATCAACAATTTAAACTTCATTGCAATTGCTCATGTTCTCTCAGCTCATCAAGTCTCTCAAGCCTATGCTAGAACTTCTCCAACCTGCTATCACTCAAAAATATGTGTAAAGCTTTATCTGGATCTTTGGGAAGGTTAGTCCTAGCAAAAATATTATAATCACGATATTATCAAAATAAGAAAAATTTCTGATGGATCTTACTAAGACTTGTCAAAAAAGTCATGGAAAGTAATTGCTTATGGAGAGGGAGACAATGAACACGCACATTTAAATAGTGGACATGTGCAAGGGCAAAGAGTGCTCGTGAGGCACAAATGAAGTCCTCATAATCGGATTGCACATGATTGGAATAATGAGTATGGAATAATCTTTAATCTTGAAAGCACTAGGAATTTCTATGAAGCTCAAAGAACTGAGGAGTACTTTATTTCTCCTTTTTCTTTTTCTCATTTTTTCTTTCTTTTTCCTTTTTCTTTCATTCTTTCTTTTTCCACAATATATTTTTTTCTTTTTGCTCCTCAGAACTCTTTGCAACATATTATTTACTCAGCACTAGTCAGAGATAATGCAATGACTCTCCCCCATGCTTAGATGATGCTCGTCCTTTTTGCTCTTCAGAACTCTTTGCAACATATTATTTACTCAGCACTAGTCAGAGATAATGCAATGAATCTCCCCCATGCTTAGATGATGCTCGTCCTCGAGCATGAAAAGGGAGAAAGAAAACTACTGATGTTAGTACCAAAATCTTCGATCTTCTGTAAAAAATTATTTCATTCGTCTGGAGGGGCCTCCACGTCAAATTTTAGGGGCAATAGACGGGGGCACCTCAAGCCGATCAGCCTGAGGGTGGCCAAGGCCGATCGACCTAGTCCATTCTGACCTCTATTTCCTCTACTTTTTATTCCACGCACTGGTGGTTGCCTCCATGTCTTGATTTTCTTGAAAAGGCACTGAATAAGCTTTTGAATCTTCATCGAAATATTTTCCATACTCAAATTGGGTTGTGGTCAAGAAGGTAGTCACAAAAATGATATTTAGGTTTAGGTTTGGATGCCCAGCGAAGTTTGTGAAATTTCCAGTGTAGAAATTCGCAATGCATGGACAGAAAGGATAGCAATAAGAGGTTACACAAAAAGAAATGACCAGCTTCTAAATCTCATACCACAGAAGTAGATCTTGAATCAATTCATCCAAAAATAAATTTTGCAATCTACAACTCATAAATATTTGGCTTTGGATGGGTAGAGCAAATGCAAGAAGTATTATCGATAAGGTCAACATGAGTTGTAACCAAAAATAAAAGAGCCTCTGATCCATTTAAAAGATAGAGCAATAAACAAATATATGGGTCCAAATTATCATAACCTCCAAAAAAGATAAGCTGGTATTTATGTCAATTTCAGTTCATGTTAGAGAGAGCATTAGTTCAATGGTGTGATAACCAAGTACAAAAATTAAACAAAGTGGCAACGATCATCATCTTCCAACATGACAAGAACTTAAACCATCACAATTAATCACATATTATTAGGTTCAGGTGATGTATATTTTATTTAGCATGGCCTGGTGAAATAAACACACAAACTAAAAATAAAGAGAAAAATAAAATAGAAAAGTGTAATAGAAAATACTACGCACACCCGACACACATGCTGAAATAAATAAAAGGAAAAGAAAAGAAAACTCAAACCACACGTGTGCGTTTTATTTGGCCCCTTCGGTCTCTAATCCAAGTCATCTTGCAGCGGGTCATAATGTGGCTCTCCCTGTGGTGCTTCTCCTTGCTATTGGTACTCGTGATATCCCTGCTCGTAGTGCTCCTGCGCTCCACCTTGGTACTGATCTGGAGGCACAATCCCCATCATGCCGAATTGATAGGCGATCATGTTGCTATCCTCAATTCTATCGGAGGCTTGCCTCACAGTACCTGCATCTTGTAAATTCCTTTGTATATATGCACCTATGATGTGGGCACTTCTTTGTGGCTGTGGCAGGTGGCCAAACTGAGCAGATAGTGGAGCATATGCTAGGGTCCCTGAAAAGGAGGTGACATGTAACCATGAAAAGCATATGGTGCCGGTGGAGATGGTTGTGTTGGCTGCTGAAATTCTGGTCGTACTGGATACGCTGGTTGCTGAAAATGAGGTGCATATAGGCCTTATGCTCATGCTTCTGCCGACGCCTCTAGCCATTGTTCTTCCTACCATCCTTCATGGACTCCCTCGTAACTTGGTGAATTCTGAAACTCAATTTGCTAATAGCTTGAGCTAGGTGGTGGCACTGGTACTTTTGGTGCTGCTTGGGATGATGAGCCTTCTTCTATTCTTTGTCCTCTCTTGTCTTTCTTCACTGGAAATAAAATTCCCACTTCTAGCTAGTTAGTCTTGCCCACATGATAAATTTCCAGTTTTCTGTTGGGCAACTTGAAACTAGTGACTCCAACTTTATATCCTTTCTCCCTGTCACCACCAATTAAGTGTGCATTTTTCATTGTCCTGGCATCAATGCTTCCTCCTTTAATGAACCACTCAGGGACTCTTTCAATATCTAGCTTTAAAAAGGATGCAATCATGGCCAGGTAGCAACCTGATCCAACAATTCCGGTCCCTAATGTAACTTCAGCAAGTCATCTATTTATCATCAACAAGGAGGGGTCAGTCACTTTCTTTCCCACTACTACACAATAAAGCTAGTTCATCTCGAAGTTAGTAATTTTAGTCTCCATCATTCTTTCCAAGACGCGGTGGCTCATCAAAAATGAAATACTTGCAGTATGGGATTGCAAATATTTTTCCGTTGCCTGTTTTCTTCCTTTGCAATTTTCTTCCAGAATTCCATTAAATCTTATTCTTCCACTTCTCCATATATTGGGACTTTTGGATTGAAACCCAGCAGTGTTGTAATGACTCCAAATGTAATAATATTTTCTTCATCTTTTATTCTAAAGGATAGGCGTGGAATTTCTTCATTGGTTTCCTCATTTTATCGCATAACCTTTTTCATGGTCATGAACATCTCCACAACACATCATTGTGTGCTCTGATAGGACCATTAAGTGCAAATTGCATCCACCCAATATTTCCCATGAGCTTGTAAATATCATTATAAAATCCAATATCCCGAAGAAAGTTGTTGTCGAAATCATAGTTGGCGATGATTTTTCCTTCAATATTCTTCAGCCGCTCTTCCTCTTCCTTGCTTTTTATCATGAAGCCGTATTCCGACTTCTTTTCGGTGAAGCCCCCACGAGAGCGAGTTGCTCTCCTTGAAGTGTCTGATGCGGCTTCGGGAGTTCCACGTGGTTCATTGAACCGCATGGAGGAGCTTCTCATGTTCATCCTGCCAAGCAACATACGATCGTTGCATGGTGGCGCCGTGTCGATGTCCATGCCTCGCGGTGACTCGAAGGCCAAGTGCCGCCACGAAGCGCTCGATGTAGATGATGCTTCGGCCGATGATCGTGACTTCTTTGTCCTCCCGAAAATTCTTCCAAAGCTCTTCATGGCTGCACACTCAAGAAAAATAGCTCACAAAGGTTTCTTGTCGACGAGAAAATTGCACAAGAACAAGGACAAGCAAGAGATGATTGCTGAAATTTTTCTAGTGGCTGGAATTCATTGTATGAGTGGAGTTTCAAAATTTTCAGAGGCTATTCAAAGGTGTTTGAAAGGATCTAGGATATCGACTACAGGGGGGTGAATAGTTGAACCTGAAAATTTTACAACTTCAAACAAGTTTATCAGCGACTTCCGGAAATTTCCGGAGATTGTTCTTCGGATTTTTCCGAAGAAATCTTCTGATTTTTCTGGACAATGACAGATTTGACCTACAACCTCAAGATAAACTTGCTGAAAAGGTAAATCGATGAGTATAGGTGATGCAACAGGTTGTTTTAAGCCTTTGGCACAAGATAGCACAGCTGAAAACTTGCTAGATCGAGCTCAAACCCTAGAAATATGTTCTATGCTTGAATATGAACGAATTTAGGAACAATAAGCACAAGAGACACAAGGATTTGTTTCTTGAAATTCAGCTTCACACCTTGAAGCCTACGTCTTCGTTGAGGACCCATGAAGGGTGGGCTTTTCACTCCTAAGCCACTTTCCTCCCTCTAGCAACCACAAAGATCAAGCTAGAGTCACTTACTCAATCATCGAGGTAATACAAACTTCCCGAAGCAGCCACAATGCTTGGATGCTCAACCGGGCAACACCTAGCTGGCTAGAAGCTTGAAGCTCCAAGAGTAACAAATGTGGAACACCGGCTTGATGAAGAAACAAGGTGCTCAAGAGATGTAAATAGGGCTATGAATGCTTCTAAGTCATTTAGGTCAGTGAGAAGGCAAGAGAGGCTCTGTGGGAGGGTGTGAGAGGGTATTTATACCCCTCCACCCCGAAACTAGCCGTTGCGGGTTAAGTTTCAGAATTTTTTAGAACTTTCTCCGAAAACTTCCGGACCCTTCGGAATTTTCCGAAAAACTTTTCGGAAAAATCCGGACCTCCGTGCACTTGAAACTTTATTAGATACTTAAGCTTGCATCATTAAACCACCAAAACCCACTTATGGGGACCAAGATACTCTTCAGTGTTCTTGGTGTGTTGGATGAAAAATATGATGGACAAGTGAGAGAGGGGGGTACCTATCAAGGGGGGGGTGCCTGGAGTCTTAAAAAGATCTCAGGCCGATCGGCTTGAGGCACACCAGGCCAATCGGTTTGGTGTCTTCCTGGCTTCTTTCCTCCTCTTCTTTTTTCACATGCATCTTGGACAATAATTATACTAAAATTTCAGCACCTCACATGAAAGGCACTGCCAAAATGCTCTCCACCACTCCTTTGTGTTGTCTCTTTGTTAAAAAATCATGCACCTATGTATCATAGCCTTATTGTTTTCTCAATTTGACTCAATGCTTTGTCCTTTGAGCTGCAACACACAAGTATGGTAGGCCACTCTTTGTTTCTTTATGCATGTGTGGTAGGTAAGAGTGCCTCCTTGATTGTTCCTGTGATCATAAATCAAGCCATTAATGTTAATGAAGCTCATAAACCCTCCAAATTATGTTTATATGCTTAATCCTCCTCTAATTTAGAAAATTAAAAATTAACTCAGAGCTAGCAATGAGTTCAAATAAATATTAGATGAGTTTTGAAGCATCAAAAACATTTGTAAGTTGAAAGGATTTCCGACTACATTAATTTTAGTTGCACCAGTATCATTCATTCTCATGAATTGAGATGAAACAATTTCGATTTCAACCGTGGGGTGATGGGTTTAGGTTCTAATTTTGGCCAAAAGTGAGAGGGATTTTGAATGAAATAAATAAATGTGGCTTAGAAAAATTCTAATCCTAGGAAAACCAATGAGTTTTTCAAGTTTAAGGAAACCAAAATCCTATGGTCACGTGAGTCCTAGCATGCGTAAAAAATTTACAAAGTAAGGACAACGCGGCCTATACTCGTGTGTTTCTCATGAAAATATGCCACGCTAAACATCATGGTCCAGATGAAAAGTCTGACAGGATAGGGATATTTGGTTCTGGTCTTCCAAGAAAAATCAAATAAAAACTTGGGATGGCTCATGTCATTGGTTTATGAAAAACAGAGGAATAAAAAAATGACTGAGCGGATAAAACTCCAAATATTATCTTGACTGAAGGTTCCACTTATTAAATGTTCACTAGGTATGACGTAGCAAAAACTGTGACTTATTACTTGAAACTTCAAATGACTTTAAGGTTATCCTCCCAATAGCTTATTCTTGACTCGATGATCAGGTTTGTCTTCCGCAAAGCGCTTCATTTATAGTCTATAGCTAGACTCTTCAATTCCTCACTTCGAACTAGCGCTCAGTATTGGTGTTGCAGTCTTCGACACCCACTTCTTCACCATCTTTAGCTTTAATGTAGGCATAGACTTGGCTATTTTTTTGTCTTCACATGCTGACGTTCTTCCTTCTGGACGATAGCAACTTTTTCTACCGACTTCTTTGTTCTGCCTTCTTGTTCTTCTCCTCCTGCTTAACACAACGATGTGGCGGTATATACTTTCTAGAAATCATGTTGTATACCTCAAAGCATGGGAAAAACTTGAACGCTCTCATAGTGTCATTGATGTTGAACTTGATCTCTCCCTTCCCAAAAACTATGTTTGCTCTTGCGGTCTTCAGGAACGGCTTTCCTAGGATGAGCGGGGATTTTGCTCCTTTTCCCATCTCGAGTATCACGAAGTCAACAGGGACAAAGTGATTCCCGATCTTCACAGGTACATTTTTAGCAATGCCTTCAAGATAGGAACGGTGTTGTTCGCCAACTCCAGGCACATAGCAGTTTGTTCCGGCTCCGGCAGGCGTAGCTTCTCGAACACAGCTTTAGGCATGATGCTCACACTTGCGCCAAGATCACATAATGCCCTTTCGAACATTAGCGCTCCAATTGATCATGGAATGGTTGGACATCCAGGATCTCTTTTCTTCTCGGGAGCTTGATTAGCGATCCCAGAACTACACTCTTCTGTCATCTTGATGTGATCCGTAGTGAACTGCGGGATCTCTCACTTGTTCGTTAGGATATGTTTGACGTAGCGAGCGTAGGTTGGAACTTGTAGAGCATCTAGCAGTGCCATATTGATGTTCAATTTGCGCACAACTTCAACAAATTTTTCAAATTGTTCGTCAGTTTTATCTAGATGATGGCGTGGTTTTTCTAGCAGAATCTTTGTGTCATCTTGATCAACCATCTCAAACTCTGGCTCTTCTGTCTCAATCTCCAGAGCTAGGGTAGGTGTCTTCCCCTTTGAAGTCATCTCTAGTTCAGCAACTTGTTTAGGTTTCCTAACTCCCGCCGGACGTTTTGGATCTTATGTTTCTTTGCCTGAGCGAGTTTGAATAGCTTTAGTTGTCTCTGAATTCATCGGTTGTCCTGGCAACTTCTCTTGATTCCTTGTAAAATGCCTAGCTAACTGTGTAACTTGAGACTCCAGCATCTTCAACATGTTCATCACTTGGTGGTTCGAACTTCCAACCTCCATCACCTTACTGTCTATATTTTCTAGAATTTTGTCCATAGCCTTGAACTTAGTGACAGTGTCTTTGTTAATCTTACCTTGCTCCTCCATAAACTCCTTCAGCTGAATGCGTAGAGGCACTGTGTTCTGGATAGATGAGCTTGCGTTGAATTGAGATCTATTCTATCCATACCGATAGTTGGATGGTGGAAACCACTCTCCCTTCTTCATGTAGTTTAGCAACTTTGCTTCCTTTGGACAGTTCTTCCTGACATGGCCGTAGTCGCCACACTCTTCAGACATTGACCTTGCTTCTGCGGCCTTCAGGTCTATAGCTTGAGCTTCCTTTATCTCCATCTTCTCTAGTCTCCTCATCAGCGAGTCGATCTTTCCTTCGAGTAATTGATCTCGCTCCACTTGCAACACTCCTTGTGTATTTCCAATAGGTTGAGCTAGGAATAGGCGCCCAGATGATGCCCATGCATCGTTGTCCACAACCTTCTTGAATAACCTGAAAGCTTGAGTTGGGGTGAGGTCTATAATTGATCCTCCAGCCGGCGCATCGATGATTGCCCATGATGCTGGTGTTCAGTAATTGTCTCGGAAGCATATTGAGCAAAAGTAGCTATCCTGCTTCTAAGATTCTGAGTCTTGACTGGTGAATAGTGTTTAGTTAAGAAAACTTTCATCAACTCATCCCAATTCTGAATTGTTGTCATCGGTAGAGAGTAAAACCATTGAAGCTCTCTTCCAAGTAAAGAATAAGGAAACAACCTTACCCTTAGTTGATTCTGAGTAATTCCATCCACGTCGAAGGTGTTGCATAGCTGCGTAAATGCTTGTAGATGAAAATTAGCATCTTCCTTGACAATGAAAGGTGAACTCTGCACCATCCTCAATCTTGAAATATCGATCCCAAACGGTCGACCGACACCGCCCAATTCAAGGATAGGTAAGTCAATCATGTTCGGGCTACAAAGTTTCCCAATAGTAGGCTCTCGCTTCGGTTGTTGATCTCCCATTACTGGTGCCTCCGGTATTTCTGGAGCAACTGTCGCTCCTCCTGGACTTGCTGGTGGTGTCGACTTTGGACTAGATGATGATGATGATGACGATGTTTCCGACACTTCCAATTCTTCCTTAACAGTTGAAGCTTCGATCTCCAGCTTTCTTGCTTGTGCTAAATGTCTTACTTGCGTATAAAGTATTTTTGGATTATCCACAAAATTTTTCGGTTTGTTGGAGAGGTAGCCGTCCATCTCTTGTTAGCGTTAGTGAAAGAAAACACATATATACAAGAACTAGATCTGAAATTTTAATTGAGATTGCACAAAAATAAAAGGATTAAATAGAAAAGACTGCAAAAATCATGAACAAAAAGTTATATCTACAGATGCATAGTTAAACTACAACTTGACTATTAGTTCCCCGGCAACAGCGCTAGAAAAGTGTAAGTTGTGAACCGTAAGCGTATGGATCAGTTGTATCTCTTCCCTCAGAGTATTCCCTCAAGATTTATCAATCCGTGGAACTTAGAGCACAAAATCTATTTCAACTAGCATTGTTAGTATTAACTTGATGTTTATGAGAGATTCAAATCCAATCTAGTAAGCATGTATAGATAGATAACAAATAGAGCAAAGGTAACCAATCTAGAGCAACCTAAACTATTCATATATTGTAATTCAGAGCATGGATAGCAAAGCAATGCAGATATGATCTTAGTAAAAAGCATCTTTAAATCTACACCTTCAGTCCGGATTCTGAAACCCCCCACCTTACACAAGAAAGATCCTGTCATGATCACCTCTATCAGTGCAAGCAGGTTAAGGGCACGATCAAGAGAACGTGTCATATTCATCAGTAGATTAGGCATGAAAATCTAGTCACCACGACCCTAGGCAATCAATCATCGATTCATAGATTGAAGAAGGAAGCAAACCTGATAAAGCATAAAACCATCAAAGGAGATACTTAGATCGCTAAGAATATGAACACATCTATTACTTCACCATGAACGATTGTACATCACAAGATCACCACCGGGATCCTACCTTGATCTTGATGACTTCTAGCTCTAGAACTCTAGCATGATCTTCCTCGCAGGGTGATCACGCCGGTAGAGGTTCACCTATGCTAACCCCTGACAACCACATGGCCCTCGGCTCTCCGGAGAGGTGTCCCTCAAGCTCCTTCTGCTTCTCTGCTGCTTCACATCAAGTACGTCATCTTCAATATGCAGGCTTGGTGGTTTTGGGGGTATTTATAGTCTAGAGGGCGCGTGGCAAAAATTGAAAGGCGAGGGAGTGAAGGAAACCCCTAGGCCGATCGTCCTGAGCCTTCCTTTTGCCCTCTCACATCCTGCTTCATCTCCAAATCTCCTCAAGTGCTCTGGAATCTTCTTTTCACTTGCATGTGGGTCTGGCACATCGATAGCTTCAGGATTAGATTGATCTTCAATGACTTTCCAAATCTCCGCTTGATCTTCTCTAATTCCTCTTTGATCCTAAGCTGGTCCTTGCCATATCATTGTAAATTTAGCCCCTAAGCAATGTTGGAGGGTTGCTGACAAAGATGGGCACTAGGGGGCGCCAGGCCGATTGGCCTGGGCTCCTCTAGGCTGATTGGCCTAGCCCCTTCCTGGGCCCGTTGACCTTCGTCTTCGTCTGGTTCAATGCTCGTTCAGTGGTTTATCCAAAAATGTACTTTTAGGCCCAATTTCCTGCAAAAACACAACATCCTCCAAAATATGTTGCACATGTGAAAATGACTGGTTTATTAGGTGTAATCAATAGTTTAGGTATTAAATTCATGTCATTACTAAAGATAAACAGGGGTAAAAGTGTGTCAATAACGAGCGTCAATAGCATTTGCAGACGGTGAGACTGGGGAAGAAGCCAAAGGTAGAAGCCAACGGACTGACATGCTCATATATCCAATTTAGGCAAGTAAAGAAGGAGGTGCTTAGGTGCGCGATATGCATGTTCTTTGAAGAAGTGGGGGTCTCTGATCATGCCACGCCATCGCTTGCAGACTCTACACAGTCCCAGTACTGAGCTTATGGGAAGCCTGATAAGTATCTCCTCCATGACATCTGGTGGGATCCTTGTGGCGGGCTTCTAAGCGTATCTTTTTTTTTGAAAGAACCGACAGGAGAGCTGCCTATTATATTAAAAAGAGGATGAAGGCCTTGAAAGGCCAAAAGTGTACAAAGTTACAGCATTGCTGTAAAAAAATGAAAAGGCAACGCAAAGCTGTTATCTCCCCACCCGTCATCGAGGGGGTAGATGCAGCAACCCACATTAGGATCGATGCACTAGGTTTGCCAGGTGCTTTGCCCAGCCATCATCCACATGGACGCTTCATTTTTAATGAGCTGTGTGACCTGCAACGTTGTCGATTCTTTGCGGTCAAACATCCTAGCGTTGCGCTCATTCCATACTTCCCAACACACTAGGATAATGAGTGATTTCAGCTCGCGCCGCTCCGTGCACAACGTCTTAGCCAGTTCTGACCACCATTGATTCACTGAGATAGTCTGTGGCCAACTGTGCGGAAGCAAGTTGCTTGTGGCTGTCCTATGGGCCATTTCTCCCCAGATCCGCTTGGTGAATCTGCATTCGGTGAAAAGGTGGGCCGCAGTCTCTGTTGTTCTTCTACATAGGGGGCAGTTTCCAGAGTTAGCCCATCCACGAGCTTGTAGTCTATCAGATGTCCACACCCTATTTTGTAGCAGTAGTCGTGCAAAGAATTTGCATTTCGGAGGGGCCCATGATTTCCATACAATTGCTCGAAAGTTTGTTTGTGCCGATCCAATGAACTGCGCATGGTAAGCCGAAGTGATTGTGTATTCTCCATTATTTGTGAATTTCCATCATATTATGTCCCTTATGTCCTATTGCAGGTTTGCCTCCCGTGTTGCGCTCCACAGCGAAATAAATTCCACAAAGTGTTGTGCAGAGAACGAACGGTGTCGTAGATTAATGTCTCTTATCCATTTATTGTTTGCTAGCGCCTATTTCAGTGACCCTTTCTTGCAGCGGCTGATCCGAAATAGGTGTGGTGCCATATCACAAGGACGCCTTCCCTGTAACCAAGCACTAGTATAGAACCTAGTTGTTGCCCCATCTCCGACGTCAATAGATGTTGAAGCCGCAAATAGCAGTTGGTTAGTTGTGGAGCACGACAAGTCATCATCGTCCTAGAGCTTATCGTCATCTGACCACCGCCGCCACAGCCAGCGTAGTCTAAGCGCTCTTGCAAAGCGCCCGAGATGTAGAATGCCCAAGCCACCCATATTGGTGGGGCGAGCCGATCTCGTCCAATTGACTTTGCATTTAGCACCTGTAAGTGCTTCCACTCCGGCCCATAGGAATCGTTTCCTTTTGTTATCAATTTCTTTAAGGACGGTCCTTGGCGCTCGTATAGATGTAAGGTGGTAGATGACGTGCGATGTGAGCACCGGTTTAACAAGAGTCAGTCGACCGGCATGACTAATGTTCTTCCCGTTCCAAATGGTCCGTTTTGCTACCGCCTTGTCTATTAGAGGTTGGAAATCTACACGCCGTAGTCTCCCGGTGGTTAAAGGAAGGCCCAAGTATTTGATTGGGAAGAGGCCACGCTTGGCCAGTAGGGAGCATAAAATCTCATCCAAGTCGAGGCCTGTGCAGCTTAGGGTGTGTGTGGATACCTCCTGCTAAAGTTTAGCACCTGTCACATCGGATGTTTGGATGCAAATTAGGAGTATTAAACATAGGCTAATTACAAAACTAATTGCACAGATGGAGTATAATTTGCAAGACGAATCTATTAAGCCTAATTAGTCTATGATTTGACAATGTGGTGCTACAGTAACCATTTGCTAATGATGGATTAATTAAGCTTAATAGATTCGTCTTGCGAATTAGCACAGGGGTTCTGCAATTAGTTTTATAATCAGCTCATGTTAGTCCTCCTAATTAGCATCCGAACATCTGATGTCACACTGCTAAAGTTTAGCACCTAGTATCCAAACACCCCCTTATTGGAACGACCGTAGATTTGTGGAAATTTGTGTTGAGGCCCGATGCGTCTTCGAACCGTGAGAGGAGTTCCATCAAGTTGGATATGTCATTATGTGTTGGGTTGATGAAAATGACCGTGTCGTCAGCGTACTTGATCCTCTTAGGTTGTTCATGCAGCTCGGCAGTTTTGATAGATAGCCCCGGTCAGTCGCTAGCTTTAGAAGTTTTTGTAGTGGATCTATAGCAATGATGAATAGAAGAGGGGATAAGAGGTCCCCTTGCCTTAATCCTCTCCCGTGTTTGATCGGCACACTTGGAATGCCATTGAGGAATACCCATGAGGATGAGGGTTGCAACCCAGTAGCACCAGCGGGCAGGGAATCCTAATCTTTGCATGAGGGGCTGTAGGTATTCCCATCTAATAGAGTCAAAAGCTTTTGCAATATCGAGCTTTAGGAAGAGGGCCGGAGTCTTGTGTCTATGGAAGCGCCGGATCTTAGTTCTAATGGGCATGAAGTTGTTGTGGATGCTACGTTTTTTTTATGAAGGCACTCTGGTTCTTGGAGACAATAGAATTCATGTGCGGCACGAGTCGTGCAACCATTGCTTTTGTTATAATTTTGATGAACGAGTGGATGAGGCTCATAGGGCGAAAGTCGCATATATCTTCGGCTCCGTCCTTCTTTGGGATCAGGATAATGTTAGCGGAGTTTATCAGGCTTAAGCTCAAAGTGCGGAGGAGATGAAAAGCATTAACTGCATTCATGACATCACGCTTGATAATGTCCCAGCATTCTTGGAAGAACACAACAGTGAACCCATCTGGTCCCGCCGGTCCCGGTGCCTTGTCACTCGGTATTAGCTAAATTGCCCATTTGATCTCCTCTTCCATGAAGGCTGAGTCGAGGTCCTCTAAGTTATGTCATTGTAAATTCAGGATGTCCCAGTTGATGTCATTTTGCCTTGTTAGCGGTCGTTTCATGGTGCACGCGAAGTGATTTGTCACCACCGTTGCCTTTTCAGTATGTGAAAGTGCCCAGCCTTGTCCTTTAAGTAACCTTTGGATGAAGTTTTTCCTTCGTCGTGCATTCACTTTGCGATGAAAGAAGCGTGAATTTGCATCGCTAAGTTTGATGTTTGTGATTCGCGATGCTTGTTTCTTCCTGGCCTTCTCAACTACGGACAACCCTAGCACTCTCTTTTTCAGTTTAGCCTGAGATTCTTTTCTTCATCTGTTAGCAATCTTTGTTCTTGGGCTATGTCTAATCGAAAGATGACCTCCAGGGCCATGTGGAGCTGCTGAGAGGTCTCTAAGGTTAGTCCTGTACTCCACTTACGTAGCGAACGTGTTGTGTTTAGGAGCTTATGATATAGAATGTGGAAGGGCTCGTGATGCTCCATGGGCTCATTCCATGCGCGCACAACAACTTGTTTGAACTGTTTGAATGATCGCGGTTTCCTCGGGCCATTGCAGCTTGAAAGTAGAAGTGGGCAGTCGATAGGGTGTGGAGAATGTGTAATTGGAAAGCATTGTCCCATTCGTAGTTGCAGAAAAACCTATCAAGCTTGACTATTGTAGGTGCTTGTTGTTCATTGCTCCACGTGAATTTTTAGTTCTGCAGCCGAATTTCTTTTAGATTACACACGTCTAACGTTTCCTGAAACTCACTCATGAGACGACGGTTCAAATTGTTATTGTTCTTATCTCCCGCTTTGTAAATGAGGTTGAAGTCTCCCATGACAAGCCATTTGCAGTTCGCCGGAGTTCAGTAAGGAAATTTTCCCTGAGGCTTCGGCGTGTGGGCCCGTATACAGCAGTTAATCGGAAGGTGGTTGAGCATTGTCAGATAACAAGTATGTTTGCCGATACATGGAAATCCCCTGTGGTAATGTCAGAGACTTCAATATAATCATCATTCCACAACAGTAGTATGCCCCCTCTTTTTCTTGTAGGGCCATCAGATGGCTTGAAAGCAAAGTTGCGTAGGCGGAAACCTCCTAGATATGCAGTGTGTGCTGGTCGATATCAGACAATTTAGTTTCCTGGAAGCACGCTAGGTGACAGAATGTTGTGGCTATGAACTGGTGCATCGCGTCTTTACGGGCTTGCTGGTTTAACCCTCTTACATTCCAGCTTAGGATGTCAATGTTTGTGTATGACATAATGACGTGCTGACTCCTGTGCACGGCCAGACGACCACGGACGTGTAAATGGGTTGTAGGGACACTCTATCGACGGTGCAAGGATGCAGGCAATGTAGAAGCTCTGATGCAGAGCAGATGTCTTAGTTGCTACAATATAGAAGTGAAAGCAGTGCTGGCCGACTGACGTCGCCTTAGTTACAACCAAATCGAAGATGGCAAAGTAAAGCAAAGCAATCTGGTGGCACACCATGATCACACGCAGTACAGCAAGCATGTTGATCAATTCATTGACAAACAAATAAATGACGCAAGATAGAAGCTGTGCGCCCTCATGTTGTAGCTTCTATAGCTTGTATCTCCCCCTGGAAGTCGTTCACTCCTTCTTCCACCATGGCGATCAGTGCTTCATCCATCTCCTCAGTAGCGTTGTTGATGTTGAATACCTCCGTCAGTGCGGCGATGATGTCTTGTGGCAGCGGGCCGCTGAACATGGCTAGGAACTCCAGCAGGGCATTCTCAATTGGGTCAATCTCATCACCCAGTAGGCCAAGCTTACGACACAAATTTCGTTGAGCTCGCTGCATTGCAGTCATAGGTCGAGTAGTGGAGAGTCGGACACTACAGCGTACCGAAGACATGTCGAAGACACGGCGCTGGCGCGTGCGACGGGCTGGAGCGGGTGACTGAGCTTTTGTGGTGGCGCTTGTGTCTGCAGGCGTCTGCAGTATGGGCTGCGGCGGCCTAACGAAGAGGCTGGCAACATCTCCAGCAGTAGGCGAGGTATTAGCATCCCCTCCTGGTGCTTCATACCCTGTCAACCCAACATTAGGAGGAGGCACGGTTTGGACTTTTGCGATGGCGGCATCACTGTCCTGGCCATGTATGTGCTCATGCTCCAGGTTCAGCAGCGTCACCGTCCCACCGGTTGGTGTGGACAGCTTGGACAACGCTTCTTCTACCTCCTGGATAGTCGGCGGCGCTTCTTCTATCTCCTGGATAGTCGGCGCAACCGAGGAAGGCAAAGCATTGTGGATTCTGTAGAAGACTTGCTGAACAGGAATAGGCGAAGGATGCTTTGCCGACGGTACCTTTGTGATTGGATTGTCAAAGTCACTGGACCAGGCTTCATCCCCCGTGTCATCGATGGCCCTAGCTGCATTATTGAGTAGCTGCAGAAAAGGACGTGGTGCTAGAGTTGTTGAAGATCTTCTGGGCCGCTTCCTCCATGGTAGCCACCTGGAGGTGGAAGAGGAGCTTTAAATCTGCTGCCTTGCGCAGCTCTAGGTCCTTGTGCGCGGTGTCGGCGTAGGTACCGTTCCTGAGCCTCCCGTCATGGTTGGCCGGCGTGAGGCATCACGGCCAGCGGGAGCGCTCGCGGTGCCTCGTGTTGTGCCCCGTCAACTTGCCCCGTCAACTGTAGGTCGTTGGGCACGTTGTTGACGTCATCCCCACCAGCGCTATCGTTCCTCCGCCTCCCGTCACAATGGCCCCCACCGGCCGCCGTGTGCCATCGTGGCAAGCGTGAATGCTCGCGATGCGGCGTGTCACGCCGCGCCTCGCCTGAAACGCCGGCCGTGTTCGCGCATGTCACGCGGCCAGCCAGTCATGTTGTCGTCGTCGTGGTCATCGCGTCGCCACCCCTTGGTGTTGTGGAAGCTGTGGTTGTTATACGCTATGACGGAGGAACGACGAAGTAAACAAGATCAATCGCAGAGAGACACGAGATTTAACGTGGAAAATCCTCCCAATGCGAGAGGGGAAAACCACAGGCGCCAGCCAGCAACAATCTTCATTATATCTGGGTGAGGTTACAACGCCAGGATTTACAGCTTGGGGATACCCTAACTTAGGGCCTTCCCGTATAGAAGTCTATGATGCGTCTTTTCCATGAGGGAGGTAGTCCATATATATAGGGAGGAAAAAAACCCCACAGCCTCATCTATTAGCAATATGGTACTAATAGATGGTGTAGTCCCTCCAAACGCTAATGGGCCACTTAGCTTCGGCTCGCTTCACTTCGGCTCAAGAATTTGGATCATAAACCAACAAACTCCACCTTGAGACAAATTCCTTCTTGTAGCATAAAACGAACCTTCACCCTGAAACAAACAAAGAAAACACCTTTGGCACCAAATAGCCTCTTGGGCTAAACAGTAATACCAACTAAGCTTGAGAAAATATCAAACTTAACAACAGGAACTGGCTTTGTGAACATATCAGCAGGATTTTCATGAGTGCTAATCTTGCATACCTTCAGCTTGCCCTTTGCAACAATATCTCTAACATAATTATATTTAACCTCAATGTACTTTGTCCTCTCATGAAACATCTGATCTTTAGTGAGATAAATTGCACGCTGGCTGTCACAAAACAGGTTAATGCAAGAATCAACTCCAGCAATTTCAGCAAACAAACCTTTTAGCCAAACTGACTCCTTACTTGCTTCACAAATAGCCATATATTCTGCTTCAGTGGTGGACAGCGCAACAACATCGTGCAAATGTGCCTTCCAGCTCACAGCACAACCTCCAATGGTAAAAACATAACCTGTAAGCGATCTTCGGTTATCCAAATCACCAGCATAATCAGAATCAACATAGCCAACGAGTCCTTTTTCAGTCCTGCCAAACTTCAAACAAGCATCCAATGTGTCTCGCAGGTACCTGAAAATCCATTGAACGGCCTTCCAATGCTCTTTACCAGGATTAGCCATATATCTACTGACCATACTCATAGCATAAGATAAATCCGAACGAGAACAAACCATGGCATACATCAAAGACCCAACAACACTAGCATACGGAACTCTGGACATGTACTCAACTTCCTCATCAGTGCTAGGACAGTGTAAAGCTGACAATTTAAAGTGAGATGCAATGGGAGTACTAACAGGCTTTGAATCATGCATGTTGAAATGATGAAGTACTTTCTGAATATAATTTTGCTGACTAAGAAACAATAAACCAGAAGTACGGTCTCTAGTAATTTTCATACCTAGAATTTTCTTAGCAGCACCAAGATCCTTCATGTCAAATTCACTGATCAATTGAGCCTTTAATGCAGTTATTTCTTTCTTACTCTTGGCAGCAATCAGCATATCATCAACATATAACAGCAAGTATATGGGTGATCCATCAACAAATTTAATGTAGACACAGCTATCATAATCAGATCTCTTAAAGCTATTTGACAACATAAATGAATCAAACCTCTTATACCACTGACGAGGAGACTGTTTCAAACCATACAAGAACTTCTTCAATTTGCAAACATGATCCTCCTTACCAGGTACTATGAACCCTTCTGGCTGGTCCATGTATATCTCCTCCTCAAGCTCTCCACGCAAGAATGTTGTCTTCACATCTAGCTGCTCAAGCTCAAGATCACGCATAGCAACAATGCTAAAGAATGTACGGATTGAGCTATGTTTCACAACTGGGGAGAACACATCATTATAATCAACACCTGGATTCTGACTGAAGCCTTTAGCTACTAACCTTGCCTTAAACCTCGGAGGCTCACTAGGAGATACACCCTCCTTCCTCTTGAAGATCCATTTGCAACGCACGGTCTTCGTATTTTTAGACAAACGCACCACGTCCCATGTGCCATTTTTCTCCAGGGACTGCATCTCTTCTTGCATAGCTAAGATCCACTTCTCGCGGTCTCCAGAAACAATGGCTTCAGTGTACGTGGTCGGCTCATGAATGTTATCCACCTGTTCAGCACAACTAAGAGCATAATGAATCAAATTACAATCTTTAATCAATCGGGATCGAGGGCCACAACTCCTCTTTGCTCTGCGAAGTGCAATAGGCTGATTGTCTTGCTGCAAAACAAGAGGTGAGTGCTGAATAGTATCAATAGTGTCATCAACAAATTCATCTTCCTGATCATCCATGTGCTCCACCTGCACGCTCACATTCTGTTGCTCATCATCAGATCTGTCTGGTACAATATCTATGGGCAAACTGTCATTAAACATCACAGATTCATTAAAAACAACCCCCCTGCTCATGAAAGTCTTTCTTGTTTCAGGATTCCATAGTTTATATCCTTTTACTCCAGAACCATAACCAAGAAACAGACACTTAATAGCTCTAGGCTCCAATTTTCCATTATCAACATGAGCATAAGCAGTGCAACCAAAAACTCTCAACTGTGAATAATCAGCAGGCGTACCAGATCATACCTCAATAGAAGTTTTCTTGTTGAGTGGAATTGAAGGTGACCTGTTGATCAAATAGCATGCGGTGTTGGCGGCCTCTGCCCAAAAATGCTTGCTCATCTTCGCGTTGGACAGCATGCAACGAGCCTTCGATATGATGGTTCTGTTCATGCGCTCAGCCACACCATTCTGCTGCGGAGTGTACGGAATGGTGCGATGCCTCACAATGCCTTCTTTCCTGCAATAATCATTAAACTCATACGAGCAAAATTCACCACCATTATCAGTACGAAGCAGCTTTACCTTCTTCTCAGTTTGCCTTTTTATCATTACTTTTCACTCTTTAAACGCAGCAAATGTATCATCTTTATCTTTCAGAAAATAAGGCCATACTTTTCTAGAGTAATCATTAATGATAGTTAGCATATAATTTGCACCACCATACGAGGTCTTACGAGAAGGTCCCCACAAATCTGCATGTACATACTCAAGTATACCTTTGGAGCGATGTACCGCGATATTGAACTTTACCCTCTTGTGCTTACCAAAAACGCAGTGCTCACAGAAGTTCATCTTACTTTGAGTGCAGCCATCCAGCAGGTTTCTATTCATCAATTCTGCCATACCAAGTTCACTCATGTGCCCAAGACGCTTATGCCAGAGGTTAGTATTATTATCAGAGACAGTAGCAGCCGTAGCGGAACCATGCAAAGTACTTCCTCTAAGCACATATAACTTGGCAGAATTCATATCACCAACCATGTAAACGAGAGAACCTCTTGATACCTTTAAAACTCCACCTGAAGCGGAGTACTTGTACCCATCATCATCGAGTGTGCTAAGGGAGATGAGATTTCTTGCCATCCTTGGTATATATCGCACATCATCCAACGTGCGAACCATGCCATCATGTGACCTAATCTGAACTGATCCAATGCCCACGATCTCATATGGGTTGTCATCTCCCATGCGTACGACATCTCCACTCTGCACAGGCTTATAAGAACTAAACCATTTTCTGTTAATGCAGATATGAAACGAACATGCCAAATCGAGTATCCATTCATCATGACCAGCAACGCAACCAGCAAATGTGACAAGGCAATCTCCTGAATCAATACTATCAGCACCAGAGACCACAGAGGCATTACCTTCAGTTTTATTTTTCTGTTGATATGCGGCATTCCTCTTCTCCTTATTCTTTACCTTATAGCAATCCTCAATGAAATGGTTCATTTTCTTGCAGTACTTGCAGAACTTCTTATCCCTAGACTTTGAACGTTCTCTACCATGCTGGCTCTTGACGCGATTGTTGTTGTCGTAAGACTTCTGCTCAGATCTGCCCCTGACCTGCAACGCTTCACCCTTGGAGGACGACGACTCACCCTGCACCATACCTTTCATCTTCTCCTTACTTTGGAGCACCTCATAAACCTCCACTAGGGTTAGTTCATCACGGCTTAACAATATGGTGTCATGAAAATTTGAATATGAACCGGGCAGTGAGCATAGTAACAAAAGACCTAAATCCTCATCATCAAATTTTACCTCCATGGACAACAAATCGGCCACGATCTCCTTAAAGACCGATATGTGATTCATCACCGATCCTCCTTCCTGCAACTTGTGCAAGAACAACTTCATCTTCATGTGCATCTTACTGGTGAGATCTTTTGACATGCAGATCGATTCCAGTTTCAACCAAAATTCTGCAGCAGTTTGCACCTGCAGCACTTCTTGCAAGATTTCATTAGAAAGATGAAGTTGAATGAGCGACAGAGCCTTACGATCTTTACGTTTGTTCCTTCTTCTTCTTTCCGAACCAAACAAGCGCCTCATCCAGATCCTGTGATTGGGCGAGTATCGCCCTCATCTTTACTTGCCACAGCGAGAATCTCGTCTTGTAGTCAAGTAGCGGTAGATCAAACTTCATCGATGCCATCGCGTTGCCCTGATCTGAAAAACTCAGCTCTGATACTACTTGTTATACACTATGGCGGAGGAACGACGAAGTAAACAAGATCAATCGCAGAGAGACACGAGATTTAACGTGGAAAACCCTCCCAATGCGAGAGGAAAAAACCACGGGCGCCAGCCAGCAACAATCTTCACTATATCTGGGTGAGGTTACAACGCCAAGGATTTACAGCTTGGGGATACCCTAACTTGGAGCCTTCCCGTATAGAAGTCTATGATGCGTCTTTTCCATGAGGGAGGTGGTCCATATATATAGGGAGGAAAAACCCCCACAGCCTCGTCTATTAGCAATATGGTACTAATAGATGGTGTAGTCCCTCCAAACGCTAATGGGCCACTTAGCTTCATCCCGCTTCACTTCGGCCCAAGAATTTGGATCATAACCCAACAGTGGTGGTTGTCTGCACGGTCCCGTCTCGCCCTATCATGACGGTCGTCGTCCTGGCGTTCCTCCCATCATCCAGGAGCTTTCGACAGCGATGGGTGCTGGAACGGCGGAAAGGCTGCCCTCAGCTCGGGCTCGCCGTCCTTGACTCCCCAAAACCAGGGGAGGCATCGCTTTGCTGGCTCACCGACCAGCATATCTGGATCGTGCGGGTTCGAGGTGACCGAGGAGTAATCGTGTATCTCCCACAGGTGGATGAGAACATGATGCTTGATTCCTCTTTGCTAGCACTCAGGCGGAACTTCTGAAATCTCCACAGAAGAGGAGGAACCATCCATGGAGCGTGTGGTGAAGATGAGCCACATTACCTTGGCAAGTTTGCTCGAGTCTGCCGTCCACGCCCATAGTTCAATGTTGCGTGTATCTGTTAGATGCAAGAGGTTGGTGTCGATGCATTGGAGTGCGCAGGAGCGGCCGATGAGACGCTCCACAATGTCCAGCAGCCAGGCATGTCGTGGAATACCATCGAGGCAGATACGAACCTGGTAGAACATGGCTGCCCCGAGCGTACCGGTGAGGCTTCGCCACGGCCGAACACAGACTTCGAGCCCCTAGTACTTGATGGAGCCCTTGGCAAGTACATCTTCACATTGATGACAAAACTAGAAGCGGATGAGGAACGCTTCTGGCCGGTGCCTGGTGATGGTGACTTCCCCCGATCGAAGATGAAACATGGCGAGGATAGCGCCTTCAATGTTGCGCGCCGTGGTGCTGGGGGAACACGCATGGCCCAGGTCACCAGGGCGTTCCCTTCCCAGTCGCAGAGCTCACAGTTGATCTCGAAGGAGGTGGGGACCAGGATGGTGTCCTCCAGCCTGGTGATGGGGTCGCCGACGCGGATGGTTGCCATCTTGACTTGGTTTCTCGGTGGTCCCTTGTCCCGACGAGGATGCGTTGCCTACACGCGGTGCGTCGGGTGAGCAGAGGGCCTAGAGGCACGGCACTGCCACCACTTGTGGTCGGAGCAGAAGCAACTTAGATAGCGGACGGGATCACGGCAGTGGTTGACGCGGTGGTCTCAGGAGAGGCACTTGAAGCAGCAGCCTTGGGTTTGCTTAAGGAAGGCCAATCTTGCCGCAGAGGTGGAGTTAGTGCGCGGCGCAGCAGCCGTTGGGTGACGCCATGAATGCCCTCTTGAAAGGTGCTGACCTCGAGATGCAGGGTTCATCTCTGGGTGCCTCCCCCGCTTGCACGCCATGACGCGAGTCCAGCCTGGCTCAGATTCAGCGTAAGGGGAGATCTCCTGGTGTCCCGTGTGGATTGGTTGAGCGCGGCGCAGAGACCGGGTATTCCGTGGCGAAGCTGCGGAGTGCAGACGGCCATAACTCCTCGAGTTGACGTTGGGAGAGGGCCGAGGAGAGGGATTGGCAGAGTAGTAGCTGCTCCACAGGGGGACATTAATGGTGGATCTGAGCTGTCGAGGTTGCAGCGGCTGGGGAACTGGTGACGGACGGGGGCCCTATTGACCTCGTCGGACCACCTCCACGTAGGATGGGAGGACCGGTGGAGGAGACTCAAGCTTGGCGGGGATGACGAGATCCCCCAGCGGGTGGAGGTGGGGCAGCTGAGGCGGCGGTGGTGGTGGGGTCTCTCTCTCCAAAGTGGATTTGGATATGGGGAACGGAGAGGGGGGCGCGATGTGAGGTAGGGCGAGGCGGCAAGGCGCGGATTGGACGGGACTGCGGTGAGTCGCGGCTTGGACGGGTGTAGCGAGGGTGGAGTTGCGGGCTGAGGTGGCGTGGCTTGGACGGCGCCGCCGGGGCTGGCGATGCCGGAGCATGGGGGCGGTGCGGCGCGGTTCGCATGACCGTTGTTGTGCTACCTCTAGTGTCAATGTTTTTGGGGGTCGGGGATGGAGCCGTCGGAACACCAGGATGAGGAGCAGGCGGTGTGGGAGGAGGCGGCTTCTAAGCGCATCTGTTTTCTCTTCACAAGCCATTGCAATCACTGTAAAAACCTGGAAAAAAAAGATAAGGATTACAGCACGAAGATATAGACCATAGAAATATAGTTCAGGGAGATATGGGAAGTGGGAACCAATTTACATTTGAGGAGTCAACAATGCAATTAATTTGGACATTTTACAAAGGAAGAAAAAAGGAAGTTGCTTCTCTGTGAGAGGATTTATCTTACTCAAAAGTGAAGATAGATTGTTACTGGTAAGAGACACCCCACCCCACAAACTAAAATGAAGACAAGCATATAACAATTTTGGGCATTGGCCATTCAGGTCCATGAGTTTCTTCTGGTACTGCTGTTCAAAGTAAATGTGCTCCAACCTTCAAGATTCATTTTCAAAGGAACTGCCTCAATTCTCTTTCTAAAGGACAATTAGGAAAAGTCCGAGTATACACAACATTTTCTGAAGGACAATTAGAAAATGGAAGGAATAGTTGCAGTGAGTCCCCAACAATTTACATTTTAGAGAATTAACAGGTAGTATAACAATGCAAGTTCAGATAAAACAATTAGGAAATCATAGTATTTCACACGGCACGGTGTGCAGGTACTATGAAGGTATTGCAAATTTGCTGTCTCTCTAGTAGATGCAGGAGCAACTAAAACAGAGCAGCATATAAAGTTTTAGTATCATGACAAAGAAGCAGATGAGGTGTACATGCAGCATCTAAATTCCTTTCCCTGCATTTGGTTCAAATTCTGACTGTACTTTTATCACCACAGGCAAATTTTCAATATAATTGTTCTAAATATGTCTGATGAATGAAAACATTTTATTGAATCTATAATTCTATTTTAAATAGTTTACCCTTTTTCTAACAAGGAAGGAGTTTACCCTCTAAATTATTCCTAACATGAACGAACTCAAGACAAACATGCACACGTTCAACTAAGAATTCATCAATTCTAGACCCAGCTCTTGTGCCTGAAATTCCTAAAGCACATGTGAAAAAACGCAAGCGCCCAAATCAATTTTCTCACACAAAACTTATTGTGTCCCTCCAATTTTGCAGACTCCAACAAATCCTACGGTTCCGTTACCAAATCCTTTTGCAACTTGGCATTTCAACAACGGGCTTGGAAGTTGGCTAGCATCTCACCTCCCGGATTCTCTGAAGCTAAACAAGGAGCTGAACATGCCAGTGTAAAGCGACACACAAGTGCCTGAGCGAAACTAAGTAGACATAATAAGACATACAAAGAGAGCAGCGGTGCGTCGGTGCCCCGTGTTGCCAGATACTGCCGATCATCAATCAAAGCATCACCGATACGATGCTCAGCTAGTAACGGCAGCCTGCAGTCCCTCCAGTTCTCACCATAGCGATCAGCAATTTCCTTTCCTAATCTAGCTCACAGCACCCAAAACAGCAGCAGAAAGCAGTGTCTCACTACACTAACGAAACAGGACGCCGCGCGCGAACCGCGAAGCAAAGCGCGGAGAGGGAAAAAGGCTCGCGGCAAACCTACAAGTAAAGTCTTACCACCGGGCGCCGATGAAACCGCCGCCGCCGCGCCGCGGACTTGCTCCCGCCGTGCCCGTGCGTGCAGGGGCCCGCAGCGGGTTGGCGTTATCCTCTGGCAGTCCGGGTTGACCGGCGTCTCTCCACCGCTAGCTGGTCGAAAGAAGATCAGAAATTACTGGGCCAGCAAAGCCCAATCACGCAGCCGGTACCTGGTCCATTCCAAGCTTGGCATCCTTCTTCTCGGCGAGAGAGCGCGCAAGGCGACGCGGATCGACAGCTCTCTCGGACCCAGACCGGC
The DNA here is from genome assembly GCF_000263155.2 of Setaria italica. Classification (NCBI taxonomy): domain Eukaryota; kingdom Viridiplantae; phylum Streptophyta; class Magnoliopsida; order Poales; family Poaceae; genus Setaria; species Setaria italica. The sequence goes on along the minus strand of NC_028451.1, from coordinate 34,897,507 downwards.
GGTGGGCCGCCACCACGTTTGGCTGGGCGCGAGCGGTGGCAGCACAGCAGCCAGGGGGGACACGAGCGGGCGGCGTGCGCGCAGCCCAGGTTCACCGCTCCGGGACAAGGCACATTCCCCCCGGTCCACGTTCCAGTTCGGAAGCGAAAGGGCGCGCCACGTCGTGGCCACGTGACCCTGCTGCTCCGGGGAAGAAGGGAGGGGCCGTGCCGTCGCGCCTGTCCCCTCTGGGTGCACCGCATCGCTCGGGCGGCGCCGGAAAGCAACGCCGCCGCGCGCGCCCCGCGGCCGCGCGCAACCGGTCTCATCGCGGGCCCGGGGCTGATTTGTCACGTGCGGTGCTCTTGCTTTCACCATCTTCACTTTAGCGATACATGCGGGTCCGGCCTTTGGGGAGGTTATGGATCGATCATAGAGAAATATGACCACGCCACACCTTTAGGTATGCTGCAGGTTCCTAGGGAGTGCTTAGAGCCTGTTTCCTTCCCAGTACTCGCTACGCCGCAAGTTAGGCGGAGGCGATGAATTTGGACGCCTCAGCCTGTGGCGAGAAGTAACGCAGAAAAAGCTGCCAACTCCATTAAACCAAGCAGTGCTGGATGTTTTATGGTGCCGCTGTGGCTTGGCAGAACGTGACTGAGAAGTAAATACGCCCTTAGTCCATAATTTGCCGAACTTAGGGGGGTTTGGATTTCTAGTCGGGACTAAAATTTATATCACATCGAATATTCGGATGCTAATTAGGAGGACTGAACATGAGCTAATTATAAAACTAATTACACAGATGGAGGCTAATTCGCGAGACGAATCTATTAAGCCTAATTAATCCATCATTAGCACATGTTTACTGTAGCATCACATTATCAAATCATGGAGTAATTAGGCTAATAGATTCGTCTCGCAAATTAGCCTCCACCTGTGCAATTGGTTTTGTAATTAGTCTATATTTAATACTCCTAATTAGTATCGATGTGATAGAAATTTTAGGAGCTTCTAAAGAAACAAACACCCCCTTAGACTGGGCAAGCTTAGCGTGAACCAAATACCAAACAGGACCTATATGTTAGCCTGCATTTAAGGCTAACATAAACTTATGTTACTGCAAGCATTTAGACATACCTTAATTTACATGCTTCTAGATCATGTATTATGGATACGACTCTTTAGAATCGAAAGCTGAACCAAATGAAATAAATATAAGATCAGGATTTGAAATGTAAAGAAAAGAGACGATCGTTGCATTCTAATATATCTCTGATATACCATCTGTGGTTGCAAATTCGTGATTGTTTTATAGAACATGTTTGATTTGATGTGCGTGACTTACTTCAATAGCATAGATATCTCTAGTTGTCTTTGTGGTTTCAATAGAGTAGTTCGCATAATAAAGCATTATAATATCAGCAACAAAATTACCAAACTTAATTAATAACTTGGGATGGACCTATCAGGTCTGGTGCTTCGCGCTTGCCTCCAAGTTTTCCCACTCCATGTAATACATGTTTCCTCATAGAGGTTAGAGCAAGGCACACTCAGTCCATGCGCTGCTATGATTTGAAACTTACATTGCATGGTTGCAAGTTTTTAGCACTATATAAGAAAATTATCACCGAGATTTGAACTCTGTTGCACGTTATACTACATTTAAAGTTTAGCACCGAAAAGCACTTGCATCAGGTAAAAAGTAGTACTAGGGTTTAAACTCCGCAACATGTAAGGCTAAGATTTGAATATGTGGCATGCATCATATTTCTAAGCTTTAGCACCAAAAGCAATGCAAAATTAAAAAAGGTGGCAACAAGATTTGACTTCGTGGTATCGTTCATTTACGGTTTAGCACTGAAAGTATTTTGCATATGCTGAAAACAGCACTAATGTTAAACACTAGGATTTGAACTCCTTTAACACACAGCATGATGCTATTATGCTCTAGAACTAAAAACCCTCGTGTAAGCTGATAACCGCTAGCACCAAGATTTTGAACTATATGGCATGCATCGTGCTTTTGTTTACACTTTAGCGTCTAAAGCCATTATAGAAAAGTGGAACGGAAATTTGAAAAAGGTGGCACCAAGATTTGAACTCTATGGTAAGCATCATACTTTTACGCTTTAGCACGAAAAGCGAAAAAAGTGAAAAAAGGTGGCACCAAGATTTGAAGACTATGGCAAATATCATACTTTTTACACTTTAGCATCATAGAGCAATTACGTAAAGTAAAAAAGATTTGGCACTAAGATTTGAACCTATGGTAAGCATCATACTTTTATGCTTTAGTGCTGAAAATGGAAAAGTAAAAAAGGTGGCACCAAGATTTGAAGCTATGGCAAACATCATACTTTTATGCTTTAGCATCATAAAGCAATTACGAAAGTAAAAAGGGTGTCACCAAGATTTGAACCTATGGTAAGCATTATAACTTTACAAGCAATTGTGGAAAAGTGAAAAAGGTGACACCAAGATTTGAACTCCAACTCACACATGATACTTTAGCATCGAAATCACTGGCGTAAAGTTAAAAAAATGTAGCACCAAGTTTTGAACACTATGCATTATAGAAAGCAATTTTTGTGTAGAGTCAAAATATATATAGCACTAAGACTTGAAGTCTGAGCATGCATCAAGTTTCATGTGCTTCGCACCGATCGCATTGGCATGCAGGTGAAGAAAAAAAGGGTAGAACCAAGATTTACACTCTGCTGCACCCATTGCTTTTCAACCTCACGCATCGTGTTCTTTGAGCTGGCACTCCAAATCTCCTGAGGTGTCTGGCGTGACGTGTTTGTCGATGACCTACTGATCACATTGCGTGCAGTTGCCTCATGTGGCTCTCTATTTCCTTAATTGAGTGGCACTAGGGCTTCAAACTTCTAATTTTTTCTTTTAAAAAAAATAAGAGTTGGTTCACACGATGAAAGCATTACAAAATGCAGCAGCAACTAGACTTCTCTCGAGTACCGAAGCAGTGGAGTAGAGTACTCACTCACTAGTCACTGCTAACCAATGAGAGGTCGGGATAAAACTATGATGCACCGTAAGTATTTGCATATGCTGAAAAGCAAAACTGATGCTAAACACTTTGGTTTGAACTTCATGGACACACGCGTGATGCTACTATGCTTTAGAACTAAACATATTCATGTAAACTGAAAACGAGTAACACCGAGATTTGAACTATATGGCACACATCATGCTTTTACACTTTAGCACCCAAAGCCATTATAGAAAAATATGTGGAACATAAAATTGAAAAAGGTGGCACAAAAATTTGAATTCTACGGTAAGCATCATACTTTTACACTTTAGCATTGAAAACATGATAAGTACCATATAGTTTACACATCATGCCTTTACACTTTAGCACCCAAAGCCATTATAGAAAAAGCATGTGGAACATAAAGTTGAAAAAGGTGGCACCAAGATTTGAACTTTATGGTAAGCATCATACTTTTTAGCTTTATTAGCACTTAAAGTAATTATGGAAAAGTGAAAAAAGTTGACCCAAGATTTGAACTCTTTGGCAAACATCATACTTTTTACACTTTAGCATCAAAAGCAATTAATGAAAGTCAAAAAAGGTGGCACCAAGATTTGAACTCTATGGTAAGCATCATACTTTTATGCTCTAGCACTAAAAGCAAGTAAGGAAAAGTGTAAAAAAGTTGCGCCAAGATTTGAACTCTTTGGCGAACATCGTACTTTTTACACTTTAGCATCATAAAGCAATTACTGAAAGTAAAAAAAGGTGGCACCAAGATTTGAACTCTATGGTAAGCATTATACTTTTACACTTTAGCACCTAAAGCAATTGTGGAAAGATAAAAAAAAAGTAACACCAAGGTTGACTCACGCTGTCACGCACCATACTTTGATGCTTCAGCATCAAAATCATTGGGGTAAAGTAAGAAAATGTAGCACCAAAATTTGAATTCTACAACACGCATTATAGAAAGCAATTTTTGCGTAGAGTGAAAATATAGCGCTAAGATTTGAACTCTGAGCATGCATCCTGTTTTATGTGCTTAGCAGTTAGCACCGATCGCATTCACATGCAAGTGAAAAAAAACGGGGGTAGCACCTGCACATATCGTGCTTTTAGCTTGTCCACGCATCGCTCTTCGACCTCATGCGCTGTGTTCTTTGAGCTGGCAATCCAAATCTCCTGAGGTGTCTGGCGTGACGTGTGGGTCGATGACTTACAGTAGATCACATTTCGATCGTGCGGTTGCCTCGTTGTACCATGTAGCTCTGTATTTCCTCAACTGAACGTCACCAGGACTTCAAGCTTCTAAATTTTTCTTTAAAAAACAAGATTTGGTTCACACGATGAAAGCATTTCTAAATGCAGCAACCACTAGACACTTCTCTCGAGTATCGAAGCAGTGGAGTACTCACTTACTAGTCACTGCTGACCAATCAGAGGCCGGGATAAAAGGGCCACGAGTACAAGGAGGACCCAGCAAGTTGGGCAGAAAGCAGGGAGGAGGAGCCTCGGTTCGCGGTCATCGGGTTCTTCCATTCCAGGTGTGCTGCGTGGCGCAGCACCGCCCACGTTGACATCACCGGTCGTCCACACGGCCGCCGGCCAAATCTCTCGCTTAACAAAAGTCATTAACCACCAGAAGCATCCAACCCCTAATCTAATCTAATCTAACCCGATCCACCTCACTAAACTAATCCAACCCCACCCCCCGCCCCCACCGCCTGCCTTCCCGTTCACACCGCCACGCGGGTTCGTCCGCTTGCCCGCGTGGCGGATCAGGCGCTGATCGCTCGCTGCATGTGCCGCGGCGCCGGCCGGCCGGCTCGCGCAGGCCGCGCTGCCCCCGGCGGTTAACCTGATCGATCGGTTCAGGCCACGGGATCGCGCGGCGCTTGGTCGTGTCCCCGGCTGTCGGGCGCGCGCTCCGACCGCGCCAGAGCCGCTGGCCCCTCGCCGCCGGGCAGCGCGTCGCTGGTGGGACGTGTTTCTCCATCCCGTCGCAATCTCCGGCTGGTGATACGGAGGCTGATCGCTACGGCTGTGCTGCGAGTTAGAGCGACAGGCACTGCACGTATGAACGGAATTTGTGACAGCATATTACGGGGGGAAAAACCTTACTATACTAACCGACGTGCCAGTGAGCATTTGCGAGACGAGACCCAAAGTCAAGCCGGCGGTGGTCAAGCTGAGACGCAACGCCACCACCTCGGTCGCACGTACTTACTCCCAGCCATCATCGGGCGGGTTAGCCTAATCGTCCTGGCTTCCGGTTCTGATCCGGTCGTCTCGACAGGCACCGCTGCTGCCGAAATAATTCTCGCGGAGCCGATCGCGACTGCACCCGGCCGCCCGGCCGTTCCCAGTTTCTTCTCCGTACCCGGGACTCTCACCGCGACAACGTGAGACGCTTCAACCCGTCGGTTCAAGCGCGCTAGCTCTCGGCCGTTCCGCTCGCCACCGCGATGGCGCCGTCCGGGGGGTCCCCCTGCCGAGCGCCACTAGTCGCAGCGGCCATAGCGTCTGAGTGGACGTTCGTCTGGGGCGACGGCGACGCCTCCAACCAAGTTGGTGCCGCCCGATGGCGACACCCCCACGGCCACCGCTGCCGGCTGCGGACGTGCGCGCGCCGTGTCTGCGGGGTCGCCGTCACCCTCGGACGGTAAAGCCCGCCCACCGCCGCGTTTGGCAGAGCATCCACCACCGCGAGATCTCTGAAAACCATCGCGTTTCCCGAGATTCTGCCAAAATATTTCCCCCATGTTTCAAACGCGCGGTTCGGATGCTGCCGCAGCGGGCAAACAAAAAAGCGCCGATATTTTTCGATCTTTCACGAGCTGTGTGACTACGAGAGCCATTTGTATGCGTGACGTCCACGATTCGGATTGGTCGATGGGCAGTGGGTATTCCGGAGGGGAGGACGCTCACTGTCGTCTGACGATTTCACCACGCCGTGCGTGCTCCTCATCCTCTTCGCACTAGCTCGCTCGACAGGGCGGGTTTGGATCGGCCTGAATAATTCGGATTCCCTGCCCCTCACAAACCATGCACACATTATTGGTCGCCACGACCCAAAGCTGCGGGGCATTATTGCCCGCCACGAACCAACGCATGTGGGATGTCCCCCCGCCGATCGGACGGCCGGGCGGGCTCGGTCCCGCGGATCCAGCGGCGGAGGGCAGGAGGAGGCGGGAGGCGGCATCAGCCGTCAGCGGCTAACCCCAAGCGCGGTGACCACCCGAACAAGATAGCGGGGGCTGGTCGCGGGTGGACGCTAGCCGGGCGGCGGCTATAAATGGGCCCTCGCCCTCCCTCTCCGTGTCCATTCCCAACCCGTTGCCACTCCCCCCCCCCCTCGCGTCGACAGCCTCGAAAGAATCGGAAATTACAGCCCGGTCCCCGGATCGGATCCCCCCAAATCCGCCTCGACCTCGACCTCACCGCCGGGCCTTCCTTCCTCCCGCGATGGGGATCTCGAGCATGCCGGAACCGCGGGACAGCCTGCTGGGGTTCCTGGTGTACAACGCGGTGATCTCGATCGCGGCGCTTGCGGGGCTGGTGCGGGCGGCGCTGGTGTTCCTCGACCTCGGGGACTGGGAGGCCGACGGCGCCGTCGGCAGCGGGGACCGGCTCGTGCCCGCCGCGTCGGGCCCGGCGGAGCGGCTGCAGAGGTCGCTCCTCCGCCCGGCCCGGCTCGGCCCGATCCCGGGGGTGACGACGACGACGTGCGGCGCGGCGGCGGCGGCGGCCGGCGACGACTGCAGCGTGTGCCTGGCGGGGTTCGAGGCCGGGGCGGTGGTGAACCGGCTCCCCTGCGGGCACGTCTTCCACCGCGGGTGCCTCGAGACCTGGCTCCGCTACGAGCGCGCCACCTGCCCGCTCTGCCGCGCCCGCGTCCCCATCCCCGCCGACGAGGCGCCGGGGCTCCGCTACCCGGAGTGCGAGTGATTCGGTCTGGCCCTCTGCTTCCGGCGGCCTTCCAGAGGAATCCCCCTCCCTCGTCGTCTCATCTCGCGCCCGGCTGTGTGCTGCAGGCTCCGTGTGGCCTTCCGTGTGCGCGTAGCAAAGATTAGGAGTAGTAGAGTTGCTGTTGCTTTCCCTTTTCCTCTCCCTTTTTTTTTTAATTTTTTGTTGTTTCCGGTGCGGTCGCTGTAGCGTGTAAATACTCGCAGTTCGCAGCAGAGAGTAGAGTGCTCCCGCGGCTGTGGTGTAGCGCTTTTTACGAGCCCAGCTCGTGTACATGCTTCTTCCCAAAGAGCAAAAATATCGAGGAAAAATTCACCATCGCATTCGACCTGTTGTTGTGTCCATGCTTGGAATTGGAATGGTTGTCTGTGCATGGATTCTACAGAAATCTTGCAGAATTCAGAAGACGATTAGGCGCCCATGACTGACTACTTCGCTATTCCTCCGAGAAAGGAAGTCGCGGGAATCTTTTCTTCTTGCAGCGGCGATCCGGCGGTTGATTCTCTTGGCCGGCGAGCATGGTCGGACGGGCGAGGGGCGGGGAGAGGGGGACCGACAGGGCGCTGAAAGGCACCGCAGGTTGGGCGTTTGTTTAGACCTGGTTTACGCTGCTTATTTTTAAGCACCCGTCTCATCGATGTTTAGATACTAATTAGAAGTATTAAATGTAGACTATTTACAACGTAAGCGGAGGTTAAACGGCGAGACGAATCTATCAAGCCTAATAAGTCCATAATTTGACAATGTGTTGCTACAGTAAATATTTGCTAATGATGGATTAATTAGGCTTAATTAGGCTTAATAGATTCGTCTCGCCGTTTAGCCTCCACTTATGTAATGGGTTTTGTAAATAGTCTATGTTTAATACTCCTAATTAGTATTTAAACATTCGATGTGACACGTGCTAAAAATAAGCAAACGGAACCAAACAGCCCTTTAGGCGGTGGTGTTTGGATCTAGAGACTGAAAGTTGATCCTGTCACGTAGAATGTTTAGATACTAATTAAGAAGATTAAATATGGATTCGTCTTGCGAACTAGTCTTCATCTTTGTAATTAGTTTTATAATTAGCTCATTTAACCCTGCTAAATATTCGATAAACTTTAATCCGTGAAACCATCCTAAATATTTGATAAACTTTAATCCGTGAAACATGTCGATGCACTTTAATCCGTGGAAACAAAACACCACAGTAGTCGGGCAGGGTCACATGCACCGTGGAGTGGCGGGATGCGCGCTCATCAACGGCGCGGGCCCCGCCTGATGTGCCCGCGTCGCCGATGGCACATGCGCTCCTCGCCCCCGAAAGGAACCCCTCGTCGCGAGCGTACATGCACCCGCGCCCTGTTCCCAGTTGCCCTGTTTTTTTTTTCTTTTGAAACATTCCAGTTGCCCTGTTTTCCTCTTCGTGGTTCTTCCAAACGGAGACGACCTAACGCTAGGGGAAAATCAGAACGGCATGCTCCCACTCACAGCAAACCGAACAAGTTTCATCCAAATCTTTGTTTTTTCTTGGAAAAGCTTTAATTCCATCCAAATCGAACCCATTATTCAGCGGCTCAGACCGGTTTGCGTCACCATGGCTTTTGTTTTGTCGCTTGGCGAGAGCTTCCGGCCTTCCGGTTCCGGGTGACCTGCGCGACTGGGGGTGTTCCCGTGACCGTGCGTGTTTTGTCCAGTGCGCCGAGTGAGCTCGCTCGCGCAGTGGGTCAGGTCCTTGTCGCTCGCTCGCGTCGCGTCGCGTGACACCAATTATGCGTGCGTGCGGACAAGTCTGTTGCGACGTCGGATTCAGACGAGACGGCTCAGGGTAGCAGTAGGCATCGCCCCTGACTTCTCCAGCGTCATCGGATCGATAAGCTTCCGGGATGGATGGCCTCATCCGGCCGGCGAAGCGAACACGCTTTTGACTGCTCGAGTGTAGACCGTAAGCTAGCTGCTGACGATAGAGTAACGGCTTAACGCAGCGGCTGCGCGTGTGCGGAACGTGCTTTGACCGGGAGGCCGTGGGAAACGCAGGGCAGATGGAGCTCCCCTCTTCCCTGTCTCGCGTCGACACGACAGGAGCTACCATGCCCTCGTCCTTGTGCCGGGCACATCGATCGCCTGCTCAAGCTGCGGCGCCCGTGTGTCTCCACCGATAGGGCCTGTCGACAAGGGCAACTAAAGAAACACATCGCGTGTGAACCTGAACGGGAGTATAAGTAGGGACCTAAGGATAAGCATCTTCCATCGGTTATTGTCGCGGATTGAGTCAGGAACGACGCCATGCCATCAATCAGGAAGCGATCGACCCGCGATGACTAGCGAGCGGTATCGGTTCCGGGCTTTCCTTGGATACGACACTGCATGACAGGGCAGGCAGTTGATCGGTGCGCATGCATCAACTCCTGTTCGGGATAAGGTAGAAGGGTAATCGATAGTCTATGCGATAGCCACACGCATCATCAGCAGATGCAGATGGGACGGACGGGCGAGGTGGTGAAAACGGACGATGACTCCGACGTCAGGCCTATCTCGCCGCGATGATCCGGCCGGCGGCTCCGGTTCAGGAGGATGGTCACGGGCTCACGGCCATGACCCCACCGTGATTTTCCCCGGTGATGATGATCGGTTCAAGTTGAAAAGCAAAAAAAAAAAAAAACCAGCAGCTTTTGCTGTATTTCCAATAGGACTGGTGCCCTGCTCTCCACGGTGAATGCCAAGATGCCATGTGCTTATCTTCGGAGCTCTGAAACAGTGAAACTAACTTTTTCCAAACTGTATGTCTGATCCTTTTCAAGATTGCAACAGGGCAACACTAGCTAGCACTAGCTACCACTAGCTACCACTACAGGACGTCAGGATTCAGATCACTGTTTGACTGCTTTTTTAGGGTCACTGTTTTGGCTGTTGTGTGTGCAGGATTGCAGTTGCAGGGTGCACATCATGCGTCTCCCTGCCCATCCCGACCTGGGCTTGGGCCATCGCAAACTACTTGGGCTTGGTTCAGGCTGAAGAGCTCCGACAGCTTTTTTCCCCATCCTGATCTCTTCTGACTGTTTGGGGCTCCCTTCCTAACAAAAAAAGAACTATTTGGGCTCGCTTTGGTTCTTGTGCTTACTCCGTTTCTGGCCCAACTACTTGTCGACCAGTGCGCTGGAGGCGGCAGAAAAGAGCTAGCGGTATTGCACTACTCCATTGCCGATCGCCATATGAATATACACGGTATATATGGGAATGGAACCGTATACAAGGAAGGTTTCGCGTAGGCTGACGGTGTGTGTTGTGGCCGATCAAGTCGTGTTGTGTCCAAAGGTTGGTTTCCTGTACTGACCATATATTTGGAAATAATTATTGCTAGCATGTGAGTATATATGTAGTAGTTTGGCATGTATGGTATTGCAGTGTAAATATGGCATGCGTGTGCGAGGGTTTCCATTTCTACGCAGAAGCCGTATACGAGCCGGATCGGAGTCCCGGCCGCCGGCCTTGCCGATCGATCGCGTGCGTGCCGCCGGGTATAAAACCAAAGGCGTGACGGAGAAGCGATTCGATCCTACATAGGTGCTCGGAACGCCAACGGTAGTCGTCGATCGTCTGTGCATCCCAGCCGGCAGGCGGCCTCGCTAGCTGTCTGGGCACAGTCCTGAACTTACTGATCACGCGCGCGATGGCGGCAAGGAGGATGCTGCTTCTGATGGCACACCACTGCACCACCACGGGAACGTCGGCTCGTGGCCGCTGTGGCCGTCGTGCTCGTGTGCGTGGTGGCCGTGGTCGCCCTATTCATCTGCATCTGCTGCTGCTGCCGCGAGTGCTGCCACGGCAAAGGCAGCGGCGGGCAGAGTAGCTGCTGCTGCGTGTGCTGCTTCGGCGGTGACGACGATTGCGGCGACTGCTGCGGGGACTGCGACTGTTGCGGCGAATGTGCCGGAGCCTGCTGTGAGATCCTCTGCAGCTGTGTTTGAGAGGCTCTCGTACGTGGTAAAGTTGACGTTACATGCGCTGGAGAATTGGAGATCCTAGCTCATCGTGCCCATTTTGCCGAGCATGCTCAATGTTTGTGCACGTCGATCGATCGTCTTGTAAGATCAGCAAGACTACTGACTACGTGTCTGCTGTTTTGTTCGTTTAATTTCTATACTTCGATCGATGTCAGTGTAGCTAGCTTTTCTCTCTTCAGTTGTAGACCGGAGCAGTAACCTCGTTGTCAAACTATTACATGAAGAACTACATGTATCGCCGAGGAAGCTGTCAAATCAATTTTTTTGGTCACCTTTGCCTGCGAAAAGTACTCCGTTTACCTGCACTTCATTTGCCGTTTTGCTGCACAGTTCGTAGGACGATGTAATAAGCTCGTTGTTTATTGACCACCATTGTTGGTTGACGAACACAATGGTTGTGTTATTTCGAGGCCTATAAAGCTGCGTACGCGCACTCCATACATTTACTGCTTAACATCTGTTTGTGGGCTTCGGCCTCCTCCGAGGATTCGGCATTGAATGGGCCGGCAATCATTCGGTTGCAGAAGTCTTCCTCTCTCTCTGGTGGGCTCGGACGTCCCGTATATGTAGGCCTGCTAATAGGGCTAAACCCTCCCTTAACCCGCTCCAACCCACAACTAATGATACGATTCTGCCACCCTGTCCCGCCCCGCCCCGTATACTTATCTACCCACCCTGTCCCGCCCGACCATCAATGGGTTGCCATGGTTCTTTAAAAGGAGCGTACAGCTCAGAAAGCTATAATATGCACAGGTAGAATACGACTCCCTGCTGCACTTGTTACTTGCGGCACCTGCACTAGCACACAGGTAAGGTAATACACTCTGCGACTATTACATCTCAGAATATGCAGGAGATAAACTAAAATTAGAGATTGCCGACCTAGCCATTGCTAATGTCAGCTAACAGTAAGCTATTCTGATTGAATTTCTGCAAGTGCAGTGTCTTGCTGATAAGATAAAGTAAGATTCTCACATCAGTATAACATGCATGGAACACACGACAGTATGACATGACACACACATAAGTAAAGTTTCAAAATAAACTAAGTGTCTAGTGTACATGAATAAAAATATTGCCAATCCAAGTTCCCAAATTTTGCATTTGTCGGAATATTTGCAGAGTTAAGAGGCAAAGTTTCTTCAATCAATGATCTGTAAAATGAAAGGAAAAGACTCAGTATGGAACATAATACTTATGATACTTTCATATTGGATTTTTTTGTGAAATAGAAAACAATAACAGACTGCTAAGTAAGCAAAAGTGAAAAAAGAGGCATACTAGAGACATTAGTACATGCATATGTAGTAACAAGTTAGTAAAAATTACCTTCAGTGGTGATATATTTATACAACCAATCTTTGTAGCAGACCAAAGCTTTAAGAGTTTCTGACGTCATTGAGCTTCGATTGTCACTAAGAATCCGACCACTCAAGCTGAATGCTGATTCAGAAGAAACGATGCTGAGTGGAGTTGCTAAGAAATCGCGTGCCATCGTTGACAACACATGGTACTTGTTGGAGTTTGTCTTCTACCAAGTCAGAATTTTAAATTTTTCATCTATTCTCACTGGTGATTCTTTCTAGATATGCATCAAGTTCTGATTTTTCAATCCAAGTCCCTCTCCTTTGATACCTATATTCAACAAATTCTTGTTCCAGTCTTCTTTTTCCAAGCACTACAATGGAGAACGGTTCACCATGCTCCTGGACGCACCAGTTTGTGATACTACATTTGTATTATTTTGTCTAATAACCTCTTCATACTTCCTAAAATACTTACGAAGCCACTCTTTAGCCAAAATTTTGGTCAAGTCAATGTCAATAAAGTTACTGCACACCTTATCATAAAAGAAGTCTAGGAAGTCAACTTTTGTTCTTGATCAAGTATGCTGCAAATAACAAGAACTATATTGTAATTTCCATTCCAATACTCATCAAATTTCCTCTCCATTGCTTTTGCCAAATCTGCGATAACCTGATCCTTGTGCCATTCTGGACTATTTAAAGTTTGGTGGATACAAAGCACATTATCCAGGAACATGTGGGAAGTAGCATATCTATTAGATGAGAATACCGTGGTAGTTTCTTCAAAAACTCCAAGGAACTCACCAATGGACTCAACTTTGCTAAACTCATCTTCAGTTGGAAATGGTTGTTGATTTGCTTTGGCATATCGCTTCAAGACGATCTTGTACTTTATTGTCTCCATAATCATGGCATGGGTTGAATTCCAACGGTTGGGAACATCAAGGACTTATCCAGCCTTTGCAGCAAGACATTCCTTTTGAGCTATTTCATTGAAATCCTGGATACGCGATGGTGATGAGTTAATGTGCCTAATCAGGTCTCTTATCAACTTTATCACGGCACTAGCAATGTTCGTACCATCTTGGACAAGAATGTTGAGTATATGAGCACAACATCTAACAAGAAGATGCTCACCACCAAATAACATGTCAGGCTTTCCGCTTTCTTGCAGAAGATCACAAGCTGCCTTGTTATTTGCTGCATTGTCGAGTGTGATCGTAAACATCTTCTCTTTGATTCCATAATCTGTTAGAACAGTTGTAATGGCTTCCTCAATAGCTACACCCGTATGTAGATGCTTCACATCCTTAAATGCAGTTATCTTTTTCTTCAAAACAAAATTAGGGCTAATATAGTGGGCTGTCACACAAATATATCCCAACTTTTAGTTTGATGTCCAAAGATCATATGTGAAGCATATGCGAGAGTTAAGTCTCTGAATTTCACTTCGTAATTTTGTCTTTGCTCTCTCAAAATTAGCAACACATTCATTATGAATCATTTGTTGCCCTATGTAGCTAAATGTGGGTTGCAATGACTCCATGCTCAAAGCCTTCATCATCAAACTTATTGAATACTACATCAGCTCTAAGACACCATGCAATCATCAAGTCATGACTTCTCTGCTGATTAAAGGTGAATGAACCATCTACAATCTTTTTCTTCATTGTAGCAACAAATTTGTTCCTATCATCACTAGGGACTTTGGGGAAATACTCTGCAATGTGAGTTCGAAGGCTGTTTGTACCTGGTGTGGTTCTAAAATGGGATCTGTTGGCGTGCTGGTTGCAGGCGGACGAATCTGGGGTTTTGTCAGCAGGAGCGGCGGCGGCTGGCGGCGACAGTTCACCTTTCTTGGTGGATGTGGCACCCTCAGCTCCTGCACACGGGAGCAAATGCAGCGGCGGCGGCTGACGGCACCTCCCCCGCAGATCTGGCAAGAAGAAGAAGGTGAAGGGGTGATGCGGAGGAGATTGAGGAGGGGACTGAAAGGGGAGATGCAACAGGCGTACTTGGATCCGTGGCCGTCGGAGGAGGGGTGGTGGTGATGGCGGCCGGCGGCAGCGTCGCCTTCTTCTTGCAGGCGCAAGGACGTGCTGATGCGAGGTGCCCCGTGCCCCCGTGAGCCGCTGCGCGAGGTCAACAAAATCCGTTCTAACCCGCCCCGACCCGCAAATGCAGCAGACCCACCCCGCCCCGACCCGCTGGCCTCTAAAGTTACAACTACCCATGCAAACGAACCCCCACGCAAGAACCCAACCCAAAATCCCCATTTGCCCCCGCCCCACTAGCAGGCCTACGTATGTGACTGATGGGCTTGATACTTCACAACTAGAAGACTGACCTCTCATTCCTAGCCTTAGTACTGGTTGCATTTGGAACCGGTACTAATGTTAGCATTAGTACCGGTTCCAAAGGATAGTGCTTGGAGCGTGCCCCGAGGATCCCTTTAGTACCGGTTGGGGGCAACAATGGTAGTAAAGGGTGCACATTAGTATCGGTTGCAGCCACCAACTGGTACTAATGCTCCATGCACCCTCTAGTACCGGTTGGTGGCATCAACCGGTACTAAAGGGGGTAACCTCTAGTACCGGTTGCTACCCCAACCCGGTACTAGTGTGGCGTCCCCCTCTAGTACCGGTTAGAGGCACCGACCGGTACTAGATGGCACCCCTTTAGTACTAGTTGGTGACCTCAACCGGTAGTAATTTCCTTTCTAAATACCCTCCTCCTTCCTCTAGCCCGATCCAGATCTTCCAGCTCGAGCTTCACCCTGTCCATGGCGCCATAGGGGGAGGTTTTGCCGGATTTGTGACCATTTCTTGGGGATTTCACTCATTCAAGTGTTCTAAAGGTTAGAAACTTCATCCTCCCCTGATACATACTTTAGAGCTAGAGTAATTTGTGATTTTTAGAATAAGGTACAATGGGGAAATTTTCATTTATATGAATGTGTTATTTAGGGGATTTCACTCATTCAAGTGTTCTAAACTTCATCCTCCCTTGATACATGGTTAGTATACTAAGTTTTATGCTTAAGAGCTAGAGTATTTTGTGAGTTTTAGAATAAGGTACAATGGGAAAATTTTCATTTATATAAATGTGTTATTTGGAGCTCATATTTGTGATTTGTAGAATAAGCTACAAATTTTTGGATGCCATGATTCGTACTAGTCAAAAAAAATTGATATGAGGTTAGAGGAATAATTTCATAGTTTAGTACTTTTCAAATAGAGGTACGTAATTAGTCATTTTTAGAATAAGCTACAATGGAGAAAATTTTCATTTATATGTTATGTTTGAGCTAAGTAAATTATGTGGAAAATATAGAATTTTTTCCTCACTGGATTCAAGGAAGTGCCTTTGCAGATGCTCTAATGGGTGAGGCTGAAAAAGAGATGGGTGAGGCAAAAGGTCCTCTTGATGAGCTAGGTCAAGTGTTGCAAGATGCAAAGAAAGACTGCGAGAATACGAAGGAGTCAAAACTGTTCGAGCATATGTTAAATGATCTTAAGAAATTGTTGTACCTAGATTGCAAACAGGGGCACAAAAAGTTGGGTACCACACTGGAAATGCTGCAATGGAA
Source organism: Setaria italica (assembly GCF_000263155.2). NCBI lineage: Eukaryota > Viridiplantae > Streptophyta > Magnoliopsida > Poales > Poaceae > Setaria > Setaria italica. The sequence goes on along the minus strand of NC_028451.1, from coordinate 34,881,679 downwards.
GGCAAGAAATGGAGTTTCTGACAAGGGTTTGATGAGTTAATGAAAATTATAAAGAACATGCTTCCCGAGGGGAATGAATTGCCGTCCTCAACGTACGAAGCAAAAAAGGTTGTCTGTCCTATGGGTTTGGAGGTACAAAAGATACATGCATGTCCTAATGACTATATCCTCTATCGGGGCAAGGAATATGAGAAATTGGAGGTTTGTCCTGTGTGCAAAGCGCTGTGTTATAAGATTAGGCGAGATGACCCCGGTGATGTTGAGGGGGAGGCCATCAAGAAGAAAGTTCCTGCGAAGGTAATGTGGTATTGCCAGTACCACGGTTGAAGTGCTTGTTCAGGAACAAGGCACATGCAAAGTTGATGCGTTGGCACAAAGAAGAACGTAAGCAAGATGAAATGATCAGATACCCCGCTAATGGGTCCCAGTGGAGAACTGTTGATACAGAATTTTCCGAGTTTGAAAAGGATGCAAGGAACATACGATTTAGTTTAAGTACGGGAGTTCAGTAGTGGCAATAGCACTTGGCCTGTGACCTTACGTATGTTCAACCTTCCGCCATGGTTGTGCATGAAGCGGAAGTTCATTATGACGCCGATAATTATCCAAGGCCCAAAACAACCTGGTAACGACATTAATGTTTATCTAAGATCGTTGGTTGATGAGCTTCTACTGTTATGAAAGGAAGAAGGTGTACGTGTGTTGGATGAGGACAAAAAGGAGACTTTTAATCTACGAGCATTGTTGTTCGTAACCATCAACGATTGGCCGGCACTTGGTAATCTGTCCGGACAGTCAAACAAGAGATTTCGAGCTTGCACGCACTGTTGGGAGGTACAAAAGATACATGCATGTCCCAATTCAATCAGAAGTATGCAACCAATTTGAATAAGTTGATTAAACAATACTATTTTCAAAAATCTCACCCTATTAAACAAGAAATAATTTTTGCATAGTTAAAATATCAAATATTTTGATTTTTTTAAGCACCATTAAATATTAAACAATAGATTTACGTACAATTAAACAAGAACATGATTAAGTCATGGTACATGTTAAGAACACTAGAGGCACTATTCTTCTAAATTTTTGCATGGTCAAAAAATATATTTTTTCAAATTTTAAAGTTAATATAAGTATTATGACCATTATAACCTATTACTAAGTTAAAATTAATAACTTTACCATGTTTGATATTTGACCGCATCTGACATTATTATAGTGTATATCTAATAAACATGAAGCTACCAAATTGTTGTTATAATTTTTTATGGTTGTTATTTAATTTACTATGCAATAAATTGTAAAAGAAAGGAAAAATAAAAATATGGGCGGGAAATTGAAACAGGGTCATGCAATCCCTCTAGTACCGATGCTTAACAACAACCGGCACTAGAGGGGACAATTTTCATTTCCCTCGCGGGGAGACCCTCTAGTACCGGTGTAAACTACAACCGGTACTCAACCGGTACGAGTACCGATTGTAGTTTACACCGGTACTAGAGGGAGATCTAGTACCGGGTGTTCTTTGGAACCGGTACTAGAGGGGCGGGGGTTAAATGCCCCTTAGTGCTCTGCCCAGTGCTCCACACTTAGCCATTTTCACAGATCGCGCTTCGTCTTCCTCGCTCCGCCCCTGACGCCATCGCCTCCGATCCCCTCGCCGGCGTCCCTGACGTCGCCCCTTGACGCCGCCGCCCCTGACGCCTCCCCGTCTGCGCCCCCTATGCCCGTGGCTGCCCCCGAGACGCGCACCCCGGCCGACCTCCATCGCCTCCCCTCCGACGCCATCGCCGCCTCCATCGCCTCCTCGTCCGCGGCCCGACGCCGTCACCGCCTCCCCCTCCGCGCCCTGGCCCCAACACCACCGCCCCCAATGCCGATCCACCTCCGTCGCCTCACCGCCAACGCCGTCGCCGCCGCGCCGGCCGTTCGCGCCCCCGACGCCGCTTGGCCCCGTGCCCCCGACGCCAACCGTCCCAACCCCAACCGACGCGCGCGTGCGGCGCCCCTGCAGACTCGCGGCTGACGTAAGCTCGCGGTCGTTGTGACGTCATTATATTTTTTCTCTAGAAAATTATAGAAAATAGCTAAAAAATTATAGAAAATTATCTAGAGAAATTGTCTAGAAATTGTAGGAAATTATAGAAAAATTTCAAGAAATTTGTATAAGTGCCGGAAATCATGCCATTTATTTTTTTATTTCTGCAATAGTAGAGAATAGCTAGAAATTATAGAAAATTGTTGGAGTAGCTAGAAATTATAGAAAATTGAAATACTTAGAAATTGAAGTCATGCCATTTATTTTTTTAGAATTGATTTTCCCATGAATTGGAATACTTAGAAATTACCAACAAATCCACCGTGACATCATTATTTTACAGAAATGTTGAAAATAGCTAGAAAATTATAGAAAATTATCTAGAAATTGTAAGAAATTATATAAAAATTGCAAAAAATTTGTATAAGTGTGATACAAATATCAGTCCTAAGAGGCTGATAACACATTTATTCAACAGATGGTTCAAAAACCGTACAACTCTCGAAGGAGCGGGCGGGCAAGCCACACCCAAAGGAGAAACAAACCAACAACGGTACAGATCCAAGTTGGAGTCCAGTCGAACCACGGGCTGCAATCGGAACTAAGCGATAGCGGAAGCATTCTGCAAAAGCCAACACCACAGGCAGCATTGGGTGCGGAAGCGACCTCCTACTCGAAATCCTCGGCGATGAAGTCCGGGTCTTCCTCTGAAGCAACAAAACAAGGGTGAGTACAAAAAGTACTCAACAAGTCCAACCCCAACCACGGAGGGGGAATACAAGCAAGAATATGCACAGGATATAACAAGGATAAGGCTAAGGTTTATTTGCAGTAAAGCTAGATTTTAACACATGCAAGAGTTCATTTTCAAAAGAGTTTTCACAAAGCATTTCTTTTGGTAACCGAATCATTAAGTGGGGTTGATCCTACACAAAGGATTCAAGTTTTAATGCTACTAGACTCCCCGTTCGCAATAGCTCACGGCACAACTGCCAGACACTTCCGAAATCCAACACACGCCATGAAAATCATCCATCTCCAAACACTAGTTATGTGACCAAAGCCGTAACTCGTCCAATGCCGTGGACACGGCTACCCAGATATGTTTTAACTCTGTAGAGGTTGTACACTTTTCCCACAAGTTGGGTACAGCAGCACGATCACGTTAGTGTTGGTGCAGATCCTAACAAAGCCATTACCCACCTTAGCTAAGCCTGACTAGTCAACACGGAAGCAACCAAGGGGTTATTGACCCACCAACGAGGTCTTAACTGGGACCTAAGTTCACACAGTTCTTATTCCTTCTCCATGGTCTCCCGTTGCTCACCAGCTCTCCTGATGACTAACAGACTAGCTAGTGGGATTTATGCTAAGCCGTTGCCGCATACAACGGTCGAGTGGTTGCACGATGGTTGGGTTAGGCATGATGACACATGAACTCGGTCCTTAATTTGCGACAAGATGGATATCTCCCAACCTTGCTCAACCACCAAGGTACGAGCCCAACTTATTGGCATTTCACACAAGAAACACCCATCTATCTCATGTAAGCATGTCTTTCCTTCATTTCCAGAAATCCATTTCCCCTTTTGAAAAACACTCACACATTTATTCTTTAACAAAACACATTATAGTCATGATTGAATTGAGTAACAAGATTCTAAGCATTCTAGCCGTAATTATCATTCAAATAGAGCAAGTCATATTTAGAGATAATTATAGGGCAATCAAGGAATAATCATAACAATCAAGGGGTGGCTATCCAACCATGTTTTAGTGGTAAAACAATATGCAATTTATAAGATAGGCCAATAGGTTGTGTTTAAAAAATTAGGATAAATATGCATCAAAGGGTGAGATTGGACTTGCCGTCCTCAAAGCCTTCCAGGAGTTCCTGCTCCCGGTGTTGGTCTTCGGGCTCGGGCTCGCGGTCAAACTCCTCCTCGTGCTCCTCCTCGGGTACTCCGCGATCTACGGCACACACAATCGGGCACACAATAAATAAAAGAAAATTAAAGCTTTACCCGTTGAGCTCGAACAGAGAACGCGAGCAGAAAATAGAAGGAATGAGTATTTTCATGAAATTTGGAGATAACCTGGTGGAAGTATATTGGAGGATGCCATGGTCGAATTTGGGATTAATTGGAGGAAGTTTGGCGCATGAAATGACGAGTTAACGGGGGTGTTAGGGGTTTAAAACAAGGTTTAGGACTAAACTGCGAGACCATGGACCTATTCACAAATTTTTCTAGAAGGTGGAAGGGCATATCCGCGAGAGAACTTTGAGAGAGGTGGGAGGGCTTGTTTGTGAATATGGAAAAGGAGGGGGTTAGATCAGAATTGGGGGGAATTTTGCCTTCTTCTTCCTTGGACCGTGACATGGAGATGGGGAGGAGGGGAAACCGGTGGGGGCCGGCCGGCCTAGGCTCGCCGGCGGTGAGGATTGGCGGAGGGGGAAGGTAGAGGGGGTCGTGGGGGACCCATTTTGGCCCTCACCTTGGGCGGGGGGTGATGGGAGAGGGGGCGGCGAGCGGCTCCGGCGGCGGCGTTCCTGGTGGCGGTGACAGCGGTGATTGGGTGCGAGACAGGTGAGGAGCTTAGGCGCAGGGGAGTGGCGAAGCTCCGGGCATTGGCTCCCCTTTTATAGGCGGCGGGAGGGGGCGGGGTGAATGGTGCACAGGGGCGGCGGGGCCGGTGGCCGGCGAGCTTTTAATGGCGGTCAGGGTTCTCGGCTGGTGGCGTGCGGGAGGGGAGCTCCGCGTGGATGGCGTGGCGGGGCCGAGCTCGGGCGGCGAGGAGCAAAGGGGTGATGATCGGCGTGGGGAGGCGCACCGGGAAAGGGCGGTGAGCGGCGACCGGTGCGCGCATGGGGAGGCGCGCTAGGGAAGGGCGTGATTGGGCCAGGGGCCGGGCGCTGGCGTGTGGGAGGGAGCACGCGGGAGGTGGTGTGTGGCGCTGGGGTGCGGGGCCGGGTGCTGGCGCCAGGCACCATGTGCCAGGAGCCGCGGGCGCGGGAGTGTGCGCCAGGAAGAAAGGAGAAGAAAGAAAGAAGAAGAAAGGAGGAAGAAGGAAGAAAGGAAGAAAGAGGAAGAAGAAAAAAGAGAAGGGAAAAAGGAGAAGGGAAAAAGAAAAGGGAAAAGAGAGGGAGAGTTGGTGAAAAATGCGGAAAACGGTCGGGCACGCCTGACGGATTTTGACGGGCACGTGGTGAAATTTGTGGAGGAAGAAAAGGTGGTAGCCGGCGTTGGGTGCCAGGACGGCGAAGTCTCCGGGAAGGAAAGGATTTTTCGGGAGCTCAACGGTCAAAAGATTTTGAAGATGAATTTTTAGCGGATTATTTGAGTTAGTAGATTTTACGGATGTTACATTGCTGAAGGTGGCAATCAACCAAATGAAGAGATCGATCACAGCCAGGCTGACATGTACCTCAACCTGGCTGGTGAGGGCATCGAGGAGCAACCAATTGCCGAGGGAGGCAATGTGGAGCAACCAGTTGCCAAGGGAGGCAATGATGGGCAACAAGGCGAGGTATAGCAAGTATTATACGTAAATATTATTTGAATTCTCTTCTTATCAAAAGAAACATCATCACACAACATTCCAATCACGCAACATTTCAATGGTCGTTTTTTAGCCATCTGGATCGGGCAGAAGGCCTCAAAAGAAACGAGGCAAGAACAAGAAGTTAGAGGGCCGTATCATTATCACAGAAATTGCTGAAGATGTGAACCGATTGCCACTGCCAATGCTAAGACAAAGATGGTGAATCAGCTTGGGTTTCTCGTCAGAGATAACATCCCAATCAGCTTTCAGAATTGGAAAAAACCTGACAATGTCCCGATCAGCACAAACCCGCTCCTTTACGTACCTGACCGAGAGAAGGCTATGATATGGGAACAGCTAAAAGATAACTTCACGTTTGAAAATGTAGATGAAGAAAAATGAAAGAATGGGGCTTAAAGAAGACTACAATTGTGTTTCAGACATACAAGAAAACCTTGCACAAAGAGTACATAAAGAAGGGGCTTGCACCTGATTTCAATAAGCACCCGAAGATAACAGATCACTGGGATTCCTTTGTACAGTTCAAGGAGATGAGAAAAAGCTAGTCATCAACTCTGACCAACACAGGCAATGCCTAGAAGAAGCAATACTTCCATCATCTTGGGACAGGAGGTTACAAGTCGGGGGCCGCGAAATGGCAAAGGATGGAAGATGACCTAATTGCCAGGGGAATAGTACCATATACTCTCGAATGACCTGAGCGAGCAAAGAATTGGTTTTATGCTCATGGCGGTAGGCTCAATCCTGAAGATGAATCAATTGTGTTCGGCAATGAAATAAGAGAAGCAGCTACGAGACTTGATGACTTAGTCAAGAAAACGGCCAATGGATCCTTCGTGCCTGATCGAGAGAGGGACGAGCTGACAATAGCACTTGGAAATCCCGAACACCCTGGATGATGCTGAGGCAAAGGACTCATTCCGTGGCAGTATGCCTTTCGTGAGCATATTGAATCATATAGAAGTCGCCAAAGAAGCAAGGCCAACCAAGCACGACAGCTTCAAGAGCTATAAGAACAAGTAGCAACATCAGAGGGAAGAATGGTGGAAATAATAGACCAGCGTGTGACTCTAGCTCTGAGCAAATATTCCAGTGAACAAGCAGCTGCTACAACATTAGGACCATATGTCGATGTAAGCCCGACTCAGCGTCGAAGCAGTGTCGCTTCCACGGAAGCCGCAACTGGAGGATCCACAAAGATCATTGAGGAACGCCACCCCATGGACGACATCACAGGGACAACCCCTTGTGAGCTTGTTACTCCCATGAGAAACAAGCTCATAGTGGTGGCTTATGGTGTGGCTGAGCAACCGACGTAAGGCCAAACAATACATGGTGTGGAGATTCAAGCTTGCTATGCCAAGGTTGGGGTGGACCGAGTGGCCGATGGTTGGGAGGACCTGGAACTGGAGATCACTGGAGGTGACAGGAAAAGGAATCTAGGAGAAGCTATCCATGGTTGGATTCAGTGGCCCAAGCGCTACATAAGTATTACAACGCCGAATCCTCCAACCTTGGGATCATCTCCTCAAGGCTCAAGGGCAAGATCACCTACGCTATCTGCCAGGGCACCCTTTCCATGACTAGACAGGTCTCCTAGCATGAGTCCAGTACTAGAAAGGGATCCAAGCATGGGTCCACCTCCCCCTCCTATGAAGAAGCGTTCAGTTCCTCCTCCACCTCCTAAGAAGAAGCAGAAGAAGCAGAAGGAGAAGGTACCAGCAAATAAATTACCTTATGATATGCTAGATGAGGAGGTCAAGGTTGCAGCGGCTGCTGAGTACGAAACATGGAAAAAGGCTTGTAAAGAAGCATGGAGGAAGAAATAGAATCCGGTGCCACCAGTGGATAAGCGTAAGCTTCAGTCTTTCATCAGAAGAATGGAGGCGGAGCAAAGAAAAGAGTTAGAGAAACCTCCGCTATTTGGTTACACATGCAGATAATAAAGCAGTCAGCTCAGAAGAGGAAAAAAAGTGGGAAATCTATTGCTCAACTCAGACAACAATCCAACCAATCGGTTGCCCCGCTTGTGGTGCTTTCTGACTTTGAGAAGAACCTGCTGGAATTCAGTAAAGATACAAATTTGACAACAGCACAACTTCAAGGGGAGGATGACATACCAACGCTCCCTGTGCCTCCTAAATGGAAATATGAGTATGGTAAAGAGCTCATGTGGCCGCGTTTGGTGAAATATCTCCCAACGAAGATGTACAAACTGCACCAATGGTACATGGAGGCTACAGTAGATGGTTTGATCATGATGGAAGTTCGGGTTGGTGATCAACATTACTTCCGTGGCGATGACATCATAATGGTGGAAATGGAGGAACTATACATGCTATTCAATCAAGATGCACTAGACAAGTAACTGATCAGTTGCTGGGTCTTGTAAGTCTTTAGTATATTTCTCTAACTTCAAAATCCCCGCTCTAGTCAATTTGCGATGTCTTAACTCCTATTCGATTTTGTATCATGCAGGATGGAGATTCAAACTTGTTGCAAGATGGGATACCATGACATAGGCTTCATGGACCCCTCAATTATTTTCCAAGATAATCTAAGGGATAAACTAGAGGAGATTATGAAGAATATATTTAAGTTCCTCGACAAGAATTACATATTACTACCGTGGAACTTCGAGTGAGCGTGTTTCCACTCTCTTTCTTTTCCGAACTTGCAGTTAAACATAATACTAACTAGTTTCAATTTGGATGTACAGCTACCATTGGATACTCCTTGTTATTGTGCCAGATATAAGCTTTGTTTATGTCTTCGATTCTGTCGAAAGCACTCGGGTGAATTCAAGGAGCAACTTGTTTGGAAGACAGATTTCTCAGTATGTGCTGAATTTTCACATATCGTGACACTTTGTTTAACACAACAAATATTTCATAACATTTTTTCCTTATATATAGTGCACAAGACAACCGGATGGTACTAATTTATGCGGATACTACGTTTGTGACTGCATCCACGCCTTTGTGCATCCGAAGCGTATGACCGACCAGCAATTAACCGTACGTATACAAAATTCTCAACAATAAATTAGTTCATCTGTATATTCTTCAAAAATCAATTCATTTGCTTTTACTTCAAAAACCAATCCATGCGTATATACTTAGAAAAATTAGATTAAGTATTTTAATTCATTTGCTTGTACTTCAAAATAGTTTCAATTGTTCAAAAAATTTAGATTAAGTATTTCTAATTCATTTGCCAATGACACAGATAATGACCATGAAGGAAAGACTCATCGATATCGAAGTTTTCAGGGCAATACAAGAACAATTATGTGGATTTCTTTTGGAGGAGGTCATAAATCCTGCGGGGGAGTTTCATAATAATGGATCTCAGCTAGTTCACAAACCGGACTTGGGTTCAAAATAGTAATTAAATACGATATGTGTATGCACAATATATTTATATATAAATATGTGTAATATTATTCATATATGTGTATGCACAATATGTATATATATATAGTATTATCTCAAATGTTATATTAAAGATAAATAAAACTTTACCTATATTAGCGTATTAGAACTAGTATACGTAAAGGAAACAAATACGAAATACGAACATACAATAAAGGAACAGAAAATAAGAAAAGAAAGGAAAAAAAATATTAGTACTGGTTGTGTGGGAATCACTTTAGTAATGGTTGTGTGGGAATCACTTTAGTACCGGTTGGTACCCTTTAGTATTGGTTATTTGAACAGGTACTAAAGTGCCCCCTCTAGTACCGATTGGCCAGTACCGGTTGCGCAACCGAGGCTTGTTCATTCATGGCTTGCTTCGTTTTAGCACTGCTTTTTCGGCCGTACCGCATCACGGGGTAGCAGTAGATAATTATTTCTATTTCTTTCCAGAGAGTAAGCAGTCAACTTTGTTTCTGTTTCTGGGATGCCATGACTGTTGATGCATATGGCTTAGCTGCCATAATGTTGAGCTGGTGGGCAGCTTCGCAACATTACCATCACATTGCTTGTTCTGGTGCTTCGCTCCCATGGCGCCGCTGGCCTGCTACAGCAGCATGGCCTCATCACGGCAGGCCGCCATTTTCGGCAACGGGGTCACATGCCCGCCACGCTCGCACGGAAGGCGGACAAGGGCTCGCCCCTGCCAGCTCCACCCATCAGTAATCACTAATCAGTGCTTGGCTGCAAGCTTGCTATAGCTGCACAAGCCAGCAACTGCTGAGCCAGCACTGCTTCGTTGCTTCGAGCTCATCCCAACCTCCCCACCTCGTCTCCCACATCCGGCCAGTCATTATCGGGAGGGCAAGCCTCGGCGACTGCCCGCAATGGCTCGTGGGCGTGCTCGCGGCCCTGGTCCTGGCCGTCTCGCTCGCCTACTGCCGCCTCTACCGCAACGGCGGCGCGTGCCCGCGGAACGGAGAAGCCGCCGGCCACGACCACCAGAGCAGCTTCAGCTGCGTGTACGTCGGCGGCGGGCCCGGCACGCGACGGCTGCGGCGACGGTGGCGGTGACTGCTGCTGCTGCTGCTGCTGCGATGGCGGTGCGATCACCGCGAGTCCGCGCGGCTGCGGTGAGTGCGGGCGTTTCTTGTGTGCTGGCCCTGTTGTCGCTGCATGTTCGCGAGCGTCTTAGCTTCACTGCTCCCGTCGTCGTTCCCGATCGGAAGGAGCTTGCGTACTCTGGTCAGTGTTCTCGTGGTAGCCATTATTCTCGCGTACGTGTTGTTGTCTGTTACCGTAGTGTAGCCGGCCTCCATCAGTTGTCTATGGTAGTTTGCTTTGGGTGTTGTGGATTTGTGGTACGATGTCGATCTTCTCGATCGGATCAGTCACACAAAGGCAATGTGTGTCTTGTATTAGGCTTTCTATTTTGATGGAACAACGCATGTCAGTCAACTTCGTTGGGGAACTGTTGTTGGAGCTCTTTGTGAGATTAGTACTTGAACCTATGACCGAGGAAACTATGAATCTGTGTACGGTCGCCTAATAATTTGGTTGATTTTACTGCTTGTTACCGGAATCAATCATTGTTCATATGCTTGTTCGATGTAGTATGGTTTTGGTACCCCATGTTACCTTTTTTATGGACTGTATAAAAAGGTGTTGACGCTTGTTATTCACACACTTTTAGTACCATTTAAGTGATATTTTCATGTGTATTCTTGTACTAACCCGTTACTTGGTACCTGAAATAACCCCGTTTTCGCATATGCATTATATTTTGGAGGACATTCTATTTTTGTAGGAAATTGGACCTAAAATCATATTTTTGGATAAAGCCCTGAACAAGCTTCGAACCTGTCAAAGATGAAGGCCAGTGGGCTCAGAAAGAGCCCAGGCCGATCGGCTTGGTGAAGCCCAAGCCGATCGACCAGGGGTCTTTTGGCCCCCCTCCGACGCTCATTTTTAGCAAGCACTCCTCCAAGATTACTTAAGGGCTAAGATTGTGAAAATATGGCAAGTATCACTTCGGGATCAAAGAGGAACCAAATAAGATCAAGCGGAGATTTGGAAAGTTATCAAAGATCAATCTCATCCCGAAGCTATCGACGTGCTATGCCCACATGCATATAAAAATAAGCTTCCAGAACATAGAGGAGACTTGACGATCAGAGGAGACTTGGTGACGAAGTTGGGCACGAGGGGATAAAAGGAAGGGCCAGGCCGATCGGCCTGGACCCTCTCCCAGGCCGATCGGCCTGGGGCTTTCCTTGCTCCTCTCGCCTTCCAATTTCTGCCACGCGGTCTCTAGACTATAAATACTCCAATATTTCATCGAGCACGCAAATCAATCCACCAGAATTTGACGAATAGAGGGACACACACCAAAGGGAGCTGAGGGATGCTGCAAGTCTTCAAGGTTGTCTAGGAGATGGCTTAGGCTAGACCCTAGCCCCCATGGTCGTTCCTAAGCAGCGAAGCCATGGTGGAGTTCTGGAGCCGAGCCTTGTGATCATCAAGGCTTATGTACACACGATGATGATATCAATCTAATGTTGTGCGTACTCTTATCTACTATGATTCATGCTTATTTTCAGATGTGTAGCTACCATATGCCTTTAGTAGAAATAGATGTAATCGTGGTGATTAGTCTATATCTTGCGGATACATCTTAGTAGTGCGTAGGAAGTCGGTGTGATCATCTTTGCATGGTGACGGCATGCGGGAGGAAAAGGTCGAATGATTGCGTAATGTTGAGTAGGATCGAAGGTGAGTATTGTGGGAGTCGTTGAGGTAAAGCTTTAGGAAACCGGAGGCGTCAACACGCACCTCGCAGTGGCGACCACAAGAGAGTAGGATGCTTGCGAGCCGCCTTTCTACGAGATGACTCTTTTATCAAGGTGCTACATAGATTAGTTACCACTTTGGCTAGAACTACAACAAGACAATAGGCTCATGCTACTTTTAGTTGTCACCTCGTATATATGGATCTGATCTATTTACCATGTCTATAATACTTATCTCTCGATTGGGTTTACCTTTATATGCAATTCATGCTTCATGATAGGACTAGATTCATTTAGCTAGATAGAGAACCCTAGTCAGTTCGCTGTTGTTCCACGGATTGATAAATCTTGGATAGAATACTCTAAGGGAAAAGCTACGATGATCTGTGCGCTTGCGGTTCACAACTTGGCGTGTTAACTACCGTTAACAAAAGGCTCGTATGCATAACAGTTGTCTCAAATAGTCAAATCACAGAGCACATACTCCTTCCATCCTAAAAAAACAAGTCATTTTAGGATTGTCCCAAATCAAACTTTTTTAAGTTAGACTAAGATTATAGAAAAAACTACATATGTTTATGATATAAAATAAGCGCCATTAGATTTATCATGAGATATATTTTTATAACATACCTACTTGATGCCATAAACATTGATACTTTTTTCTATAAATTTGATCAAAGTTGAGAAAGTTTGACTTAAGACAAACCTAGAATGATTTATTTTTTTAGGACGGATGGATGGAGTATGACATACCAACAAGGTGTGACTAGGCAGTTTAATTAACGCTCAGAGCGAGAGTAGCTAGCTGGTAGATGGAGGGCAATGACCACGAGTAGCCTGCCACGTAAAAGAAAGTACTCCCTCTTCCAAATTATATGTTGGTGTAGCTTTTCTGAGTTTATGAATATTATTATGTATCTAGATATACACTATATCTATAATATCTATGCATCTAGAAAAGAACGACCCATAATTTGGAACGGTATGGAATGGTACTAGGTGCTGCGTTCAACGAGGGATCGCCGGCATTGTTGATCGATGCGCCCGCGGGCCGCGGATGATTCATGCTTGCCTTGCAACAAATTGCCAAAACATGGTGCCTGGACGTACGTCAACGACTGCATGCTTGCAGCAGGTTCCTGTTCGCGGAACGCTGAACCCAAAGGGCATCCACTGATTGCATATGTTACGTCCATGTGATTAGTGGAAAGTTGGCTAGAGCTGGCCCATGCAAGAACAAGAGCCATTAACAAGTAGGTTGGCGTGTCACGGTGTACAAAGTATAACCATTTTGTGGTGCACGCGAATACTCGTTCGTCTCTAACTCTGAGCAACGAACATCAAGCCAGTTACAGTTTATTCTTGATCGCCTAATAAAGTCCTCGAGTCTAGGAAGTGATGCGCTCCTTGTGTCATGCCCTGATCAAACTTTTTGGACGACGGTCACGGCCTGCCTCATCTCTCTTGTTTTCAAGCTACTTGTGTGCCTAGACTAGCAGTAGTAGTAGTGCATATCTGATAGAGCACCATGCCCATACTAACCAGTTGGACGTACAGCTGCATCGGTGTGTGGCGACTGGCGAGTGATTTCGAAATATATTCGCGCAAAGAGAAAAGGGTCAAATTTGAGGCCCCTTACTTTAGTCTTGTCACGACGATCTTTATAGCAGACAATCGAACCTCACCATCACACCGTCACCTATTAGCTTCTTCCGTGGCATGGCAACGGCAATGGCGCGCCGCGCGCCGCGCGCCGCGCGCCCACACGGCACTACGGCAGACGGCACTGCCGCGACAGGCGACACCCATGATTCAGCAGCTTGCTAGGGTCAGGTTGCCATGTTTGGCAACGGGGTCACATGCATCCGCGGGCACGCACAAAAGGCACAAGGGGGCCTCGGAGGCAGTTGCCGCTCAGCGCTCACTGCTCAGATCAGAGTTTCCCACACAGAAAAGAGAAAACCACACGGCTTCCTTCGAGCTCACTCGCTTCCTGTTCCAGTTTCCAGGTAGTAGCTGCTACCTCATCAAAAGCAAAGCAGCAAGCTAGCTAATCAGCAGGTCTCTCTCCACTGCAGCGCCTCCGCGCCATGTCAATGGAATAGCCTTTAATTTGGCATAGCGATCGACCGGCCGGTTCGCTCTTGTGTCTTCCCAGACGACCTTTACCATACTAGTCATAGTCTGCAACCTCACCGTCGCACATTCACACCATCTCGTCACCTGCAGCGGCACACATGATTCGGCGCGTCAGGTTACCGTGCATAGCATGCTTGGGGTCACATGCATGACCATGACGGGGGCACGGACAAGAAGCACAACGGCTCGGCCTGATCTCGCCCAGGGCGCTCCACAAAAGAGGGCACTCGGCTCGATCGCGCCGTGCTAGCTCACGCAGCAGTTTTAGTTCCGGCTTCCGTGCTAGCTAGCGAGTGAAAACCCCAGGCCTGTCGATTGCTCCCTCTCCCTCCCCTCCAATGTGCCTGCGTGCTAGCTCGACCGTCGCGTCGCGGCTCCCGGCCCCCACAAGGTCACAATGCCAAGGCTCCTCGGGTCCTCTGGCGACGGCGCGGCCGACGACGACTCCTTCTGGCTGGCGATGCTCTTCGGGGCCATGACGACGGCCTGGCTCGCCTCGGTCGCCGTCGTCCTCCTCCGCGCTCGACGGCGCGGCTGGCCGGGGGAGGTGGACGTCGAGGCGCCGCCGCTGGACCTGGAGATGGCCGTCGTCAGGGACGGCGCGGCGGCGGCCACAGGCGGCGGCGGCGGCGGCGGCGGCAGGCTGCTGCGGCGACGGCGCCAGGCGCTCTGGTGGCTATGAGCCTCTGGCTCCCTCTGAATCTTCTACTACAGTCGGCGTCGTCCTCCGTCCCGCGCATTACCGTGCGCCGAGGAGTTCCTAATTACTTCGAATCATGGTCTAGCCTCTAGCTAGTGGGTTAACCTTAGGTTGTCTGCTCGGTGTTAGCATTTCGTCAGGTGAACAAGATGATCGATCGAAGTGTGTTTGTGTTTGTTTGTTCAGGATGTGTTGTGTTTTGTCCGGAGACAATGAGGTCTTGCCTCTATTTTTTTTGGATGGAACTCCCGTTTGGTGTTTGGCTGAGGGGATGGGTCCATTCTATTTCCACGTTTGCTACGAGGGATTGGAAAAATAGGATGGATGGCATTTTTAACACTGTCAGCTGTAGAACTCATGGACCCCACATGTCATTACATGGTCCCACATGTCATTACATGGTCCCACCTGTCATCGTATGTGGCTTCTTTTTCTTTTTTTTTTCCGATTTATCCTATCCAGAGACCGACCGGCGGCGCGGCCCGTGGCGGAGCTCTGCTCCCCTGGCCGGTGGCGCGGTCGGCCGGCTTATCTCTCAAAGATGTTTTCCCCTTATCCTCTTTCTGTGTGGCCAGGAGCTCGCCAATCCGCACACGCCTCCAATCCTCCCCCGCACCTGTGTTTAACCACGTCAGCCCGCAGCTCTGCTCCGTGCCTTGCCTGTAATTGGATTAGAGCTCAATGGTTTGACGGAGATTCAGAATCTCTGTGAAAAGGGATGAGCAGAAGCTCATCAGGGTTCACAGCCAGAGCTCGCGCAACTCATAAAAAAGAAGCTCGTGTCGTAGTTGGAGGAGCTCGCACGTGCCCGCGGCGGAGCACGCGAAGCCCTAGCCGCCCTCACCATCCCCGCCGTCCCTTCCAGCACCACGCGCGGAGCTCGGCCCCCGCCGGCCATGGCCACGCCGCCCATGGAGCTCGCCCCCGCCGCCCTTGGCCGCCCGCGGAGCTCGCCACAGCTGGCCATGGCCGCGCTGCTCGTGGAGCTCGCCCAAACCTGCCTTCAACTCGCACCGCGCCGACCTCTTCTCATGCCACGTGAGGGACGGAGCAAAACGGCTCGTGACTGGGGACCGAGGGGATGCCCCCGTCCGCTCATTTTTTTGGGATGGAGTCATCCCGAATATCGAGGTAATATTCCTCTTCAGGGATGAACCCATCCCACAGGACTCTGAACTAAACACCACGATAATAGGATCATCCCGTCCCATCTCACTTCGTCCCACCATCAAACACATCCTCTGTGTTTGGTGCCTCTGTTATTTTTCTTCCAGTGCGGTCGATGTCAGCATTCTTGTTGTAGCTCTTCAGCAGGTAGTAAGAGCTCGGTTTGTCAAGCACTACTAGTTGTTGCTTGAATTGAAGCTAGCTAGAACTAGCTCGGTGAAATTAAACTATGGCCTCTGGTACTTTTACTGGTTCGTTGCTGTTAGTGAAACCTACATTTCTTCCAAACTATGAATGGTTAGCTACTGCTTGCTGCTACTGGCGCATGTGAATGGTCTTCCTTTTACGCACGTCACTCGTCACATGTATTACTGTATTAGAGTGTTTAGAATGGTAATTAACACTGTGAACTGCAACATTAGTTATGACAAGGTACGACGAAGTATATATACTCCACAGTAAACGCCGACGCCGTGTAGTGTAATGCATCATTCCATCCACAGTATGTACGTCGTCGTGGCAACTGGCGAGAGTAGTACTCGAATTCACTGTCCCTGCCTCGCCCAGTAAATCTCGCCCAGTAAATCCCAACAATGATTGCAGTTGCAGCCTCAAAATTACCATATACTAGATGCAAAATTCACATGAGCAGAGAGAAGTATGCCGGTGGAGAAGGTAAAAAAGGTCTCCCCATCAATCCAGATACAGTAATTGTTGTAGCTGCGGCACATCTCGCGCACGAAGAGGTCGACACGTAACGTACGCTCTCGATTGGATGCTCGGCACCCGCACAAGGCAGAAGCTAGCAGCCTTTTGGCTTGTTAGAGTGTACTAGGCAACTCCGGATACGGTTACTTTAAAATTAATTGTGATCTCGGGATAACTTTCCTTATACCTAGGAGAGACTACTTGCCCTCCAAACCATGTACTCCTATATAATCAGTTCAAAGGGCTCAAGCAATATATCCACGCATTGTATACAATCTTACATGGTATCACGAGTCTAGGTTACAAACTCTAAGCCTCTAGCTTCCGCTGCCCTCGCGCCACCCCCGGGAGATCAATCTCCACCGGGGGCAGCGCCCTCGTAGGATGCGCGGCCGTTCCCTCTAATCCGCCGTGCCGATCGTGGTCAAGCAGCAAGCAGATAACCCCTCCACACCTCCAGGCCACGGCGGCCCCCGACGGTGGCCAGTGCGCCTCCCGACTGCAGCGGCCCCCGGCGACGGTGGTAGGTGCCCCTCCAGGCTAAGCGCCCGCGGCTCCTGGTCGCGCCACCGGCGGTGGAGGCATCACGGGAGAGAGGGAGTGAGGGGCGGCGGATACTGGCTTGGACGGGTTGGGCTTCTGCTACGAGCACCCGATGCTCTACGTGAAGCTTCGTCCTATTGCTGCTGCTGTTTTTTCTTTTTTCCCGATCAGAGATCGGGTTGAGTCACCGTGCCGTCCCGTCGTCGCTTCATCGTCGACGCTCCCGAAGATGAGGTTGTCGTTGGGCCCTTCAGGCTGCTGCGGCAACGCTCGTGATCAAGCCATCCTCGTTAGCGACGCCACCTTTTCAGGCGGTGGCGCCACCCATGCTGCTAGTCCTCGTCACGCTGGCTCTCGGTCCGAGTCGCGCCTATTGTCGCATGCTCGCGGACACCGCCACTAACACTGCTGAAGGAAGATGCAATTGTGCTCTTTAGCTGCACCATTTACCATCGTGCTCGGCTCATCATCCTGTTGTACCTGTCGACAAGAAGCTGCTGCTTTTGTGTATTCGGGCGCCTTCGCTACGCTTCGGACCCACGTCCTCCTCCACGGTTTCGATCACGTCCACCTTGACCTCGGCTACTTCGGCACTAAGGGGTTACCATATGCTTGACAAGCCTCTTCGGCTCCCATTCCAGCCACAACATCTGCGACGCATCAACGGTTGCGACTGCGAGGGATGTCATCTCTTCGGCTTATCCTCCAGTCTCATCGTCTGCGCCCTCCCGCTGTGACTGCGGGGGATGTTAAAGTATATTAGGCAACTCCGGATATGGTTAGTTTAGGATTGATTGTAATCCGTGGATAACCTTCCTTATTTCTAGGAGAGGCTACTTTCAGTCCAAGAAGCTCAATCAATGTATCCTACGCAATCTTGCATGGCACGCACCAACCAACCCGTCCGGTTTCCTAGCAGCTAAACCCATGTCGCGTCCCTGCGATCCTGCCCGTACCGGCCGATGAGTCGTTAGACTCATGTGCAGGCGCGTCTGGGCGTTCGGCTCGCGCAGCAGCAAAACCCCAATCACAACCCAGCACTAGTTCGAGCTCGGTGGCCTGCGACGATGAGATCATCGCACGTGATCGACCCGCACCGCCGCACGCCAATGGCCGGCCTCCGCTTCGCCGTCCTCTTCGCAGCCACCAGCGCCGTCCTCCTCCTCGCCGCCTCGGCGACGTCGCGCCCGCCGGCGATGTACGTCGTCGGCGACCAGATGGGGTGGGCGGTGCCGCCGGGCGGCGCCACCGGCGCGCTCAACGAGTGGGCCGCGAGGCACCGCTTCCTCGTCGGCGACGTCCTGGGTATGTGTTAGCTCCATCTCACGACGCTGAGCAGCTAGCCGCAAGCCCCTGTAGCTAGCGTTCTTGGTCCCGTGCGTGATCGGCGCGCGCGCTTGATCTGCGTCCTTCCAGATTTCAAGTACAGCAACGGCGACGCGGTGCTCCTGGTGAGCCCGGGCGACTACGAGCGGTGCAGCGCGGCGAGCCCGGTGAGCCGGTTCGCGGACGGCGGCGGCGGCGGCGGCGGCACCAGGTTCACGCTCGGCCGCCCCGGGCTCTTGTACTTCATCAGCGGCGCGCCGGCGCGCTGCGAGGCGGGCCAGCGGATGGCCGTGCGCGTCGTCAACGCACGCCGGCGCTCGCTCACCAGCGGCGCCCCGACACCGGCGCCGGCACCGGCTCCGGGGACCCTGACCTCCGACACCCCGCACCGACGGCCGCTGTCTCTCGCGCAGAAGCAGTTCGCGGCGGCGGCGATAGGGTTCGGGGCCGGATTTATCTTGACATATTTTATCGTATGGCTCTGTGTATGCTGCGGCGGCTAGAACTGCCGAGCACGGATTGTTTTCCCGTAGCACGCCAGCGCTAGCTTGCTGGTTGCAAACCTTCAATTTCTGACTTGCTTTTGGTAGCTGCTGTTCTTTGAGACCTCGGCAGAATTCTCTGAAATCCATCCTTTTCCCCCACCTCCTTTGAATGAGTATGCAATGGGAATTGGCCATTGGGAACTACGTTTCTGCAATTTTGTGTTTAAAAGGCAGATTGTTATGATAATAATTCAGAGACAGACCACATTTCAAAAGAAACAAAGTGAAAAAAAAAGACAGGCTAGTTTGAAGTGAACTCGTTCAGTGGTGGAGAAGTCACGTCACAAGATTGGGCCTTGGGTTGGATCTCTAGCTAGGTAACGGCTAGGGGTGTCGAACACCTTTAGTTTGCAAAAAGGGAGTGGGGATGAATTACCACTTTCTGAAAAGAGAATGAATTACCATTTATTTTCAAGCTAAGAGCGGAATCAATGAGGAGAGAAATCGATGTGTACGTTTGGCTAGGACAAATCGGTTCGGTTTGTTCGGTGTTGAAAAATTTCGGTGTTGCAGAATCAAGAACCGATCGGTGCATAGCAAAATCAAAAACCGACAATTTCGGTGTCGGTATTTTCGGTTCGGTGTTCGGCTTTTAACCGAAGTTCATGCCTTCCTCTCAGTCCTCACTAATCTTCACGACTTCACCACTGAAGCGAACGATGAAGCGAAAGGAAAGTTTACTCGCATGCGTGGGTGCCGCCGCTCCGCCTAGCTGCTGAGCACCGAGCGCCATCCGTCGTTGCTGATTCGCAGGATCTTGAAGCCGGGAAGTCGGCCCTCGCCTCCGTCGCCGCCGTCACCGAGCCTGAGGACGACCGCGCCGCCGGACGAGGGATACGAGGGGATAAGGCAACGGGAGAGACAGAGGGCTGACGGTGGACTTCAAGGCTCTGGGTCTCTAGCTGCTCGCGTGTGTGTATGCTTGTGTGTGTGCCTGCCTGCTCATGTATGTACGCTTGTGGGCTGAGCCTTTGGGCCAAGGTATAGTGGGCTGACCTGAAGTGGAGGTGGGCTAATACAGGAGAGAAAAGGAGTGATCGGTTTTACGGTTGTTCGGTTCCGTCGGAGGTGAATACCGACGCCGAAGCCGACTACCGAGATTCCTAAAATCGGAAACCGACACCGAACCGAAAAACCGAAAACGGTTCGGTTCGGTTCGGTTTTCAGGGTTCGGTAAAAAAGTGCCCACCCCTAGCTACTAAGCTACAGAGCTTGCATGTCACAACAAGTGAAAACAACGGAGCAAAGGGCCAGCGGCCAGCCAAAGCGCTCGTGCCCCTGTTCTTCCAATCCCAGCTCTTGCGCTAGGCGGTGTAGATGCACGCCTACGAGCATTCCAGCGCCATTTTGGCTGTGCAAAACTTAAAGACCCTGCGAGTGTAAGTGTGGATCGAGCAGCATTCCACGATCGATGCAAAACAATTCGATCGCCCAGATGAAATAGCGACAAGTACTGTGCTAGCATGTCCAATAACATGTTACTAGACGGTGCAGTATATAGTGATCTAGCCAAAGTTACGCACCGAGTTCTAGCAGCATTTTTTTTTTGGTCTTAAGACTAACTCTAGACGCCACAGTCAGCATGATTTATGTGTCCGTAGTGTCGAGGATTCACAGTCGCTGCTCATGGCCGCAAGCAATGCAACCTAGAAATGGACATGACGCTGCGACGTGTTACATGGTGCAGTGCACCTCCTGTATAACGAGCCGAATTACTCTGTCAGGGCATCAGGCTATGATCCATTTTATGTTGGTTAAGTCAACGACTGCGGTCTGAAAATGTCCACACTGACACACTGTACATCTCAAATCGATACAATGGGTGGGTGCTCGCCACGCATTAGGGGTGCTTTTACTACCGGAAAGTTGAGCATTCGTCCAACACGTTAGTATCGGACGTCGTGCGTTAGTACCGGTCGTCACGTACAGTACCACAGGAGCCTCTCTAGTACTAGTTTGGAGCTTCAGCCAATACTAAATGGCGGCACGGGGACCAGGTGGCCAACAGCTAGATTCCTCTGAAAGCTATTTAATATCGGCTGGTAGCTTCAACCGGTACTAAATAGTGTTCACGCACATGTGTACCAGCTGTTAGCTTCAGCCAGTAGTAAATGTCATAATTTAGTACCGGCTAGAGCCACCAACCGGTACTAACGTACAAACTATATAATAATCTAGCAACCTAGGGAAGGTGCTGCCTATTTTTCCCACGATTTGGGGGGATTTCACTCTTCCAACTGTTCTAAAGGTTAGGAACTTCATCCTCCCTCCTCTCATAATTAGTATTCTATGTTTCATACTTTGTAGCTAGAGAAATTTGTGCTTTTTTAGAGTGAAGATGAATGGAGAGTTTTTCAATTTATACATGCATGTAGAATGTAAATTTTTTACTTATGAAAGTCCGTTCGATATTGAGGAATTCGTATCGGATGTTGACAACTATGTGTTGTGTTAATTGCTTTTGTTGCTTTACATAAATAACATAAGTGCAATGTTGAAATAAAAATAATCAACTAATTTTGTTGCTTTACATAAATAACATAGTTGAGCTCAAGCTAACGACGATTCGGGACAAAGGGAGTTGCTGCCGAAATTCCCCACAAAGTTTGTAGGGATTTAATTTGCTCATCGAAAGTGGTCCATATATAAAAGGTCAGCAATATTTTTCAGAAAGTTTTTTTTTACATTTGTTGCTTTACAAATGAAGAAGTAAATTAAAAACTTTTTGCAGATGGATCGGCAATGGATGTATGGTGACTGATGCTTCATGCCGTTCATTAATGGTCTAAAGACTTTTCTCAAAGTGTTAAAGGCCAACAAGTCGCGGAAGGGTTTCATGTGCTGTCCATGCAGAATGTGCAAAAATAACAAGGATTACTCTAATAGAAAAACTCTACACAAAGATTCTTTGGACGAAGCATGGCGAAAGAGGAGTTGTAATAGAAAATGGTGAAGAAGATGATGATAACAACATTCCAGCTGACTTGGCTGAAGGTGGTGCCTTTGCAGATTTGGAAATGGGCGAGGCTAAAGAAGATTTTGCAGAAGATGAACCAGCTGATGAACTAGGTTAGGTGTTGCTTGATGCAAAGAAAGACTCCGAAAATGCGAAGGAGACAAAGAAATTTGAGAAGATGTTGGAGGATCACAAAAAGTTGTTGTACCCCGATTGCAAACAAGGCCACAAAAAGTTGGGTAGCACATTGGAATTGATGCAGTGGAAGGCAGCAAATGGTGTGACCGATATGGGATTTGGGGAGCTATTGAGAATCGTAAAAAACATGCTTCCCGAGGGTAACGAACTGCCCTCAACCACATATGAAGCAAAAAAGGTTGTTTGCCCTCTAGGATTGGATGCACAGAAAATATACGCATGTCCTAATGATTGTATCCTTTATCACGGCGAGAAATATGAGAAATTGGATGTTTGTCCAGTTTGCGAGGCATTGCGGTATAAGATCAAGTGAAATGACCTTGGTGATGTTGACGGGCAGCCTGTCAAGAAGAGAGTTCCAGCAAAGATGATGTGGTATTTTCCTGTAATACCACGTTTGAAGCGCTTATTCAAAAACAAGGCGCACGATAAGTTGATGCAATGGCACAAAGAAGAACATAAGCAAGATGAGAAGCTGAGGCACCCCACAGATGGTTCCCAGTGGCGAAACGTTGATAAAGAATTTCTAGACTTTGAGAAGGACACAAAGAACATAAGGTTTGGCTTAAACATTGATGGAATGAATCCATTTGGTGAGTTTGGTAGTGCTCATACTACATGGCTTGTGACCCTATGTATCTTCAACCTTCCTTCTTGGTTGTGCATGAAGCCAATCTTTATCCAAGGCCCAAAACAACCTGGCAGCGACATTGACGTGTACCTAAGACCGTTGGTTGATGAAATTTTATTACTCTGGAAGGAAGAAGGTATACCTGTGTGGGATGAGGACAAATAGGAGACTTTCATTCTCAAAGGATTACTTTTTGTAACCATCAATAATTGACCTGCACTTAGTAACCTATCGGGATAGACGAACAAGGGATATTGGGCGTGCACCCACTGTCTAGATGAAACCAATAGCATGTATTTGAAACACTGTCGGAAGGTGGTGTATATGGGCCATTGTCGATTTCTTCCTGCGAATCACCCTTTAAGAAAGAAAGGAAAGCATTTTAAAGGGAAGCCCGACACTCGTGCTAAGCCTTTGCACCGTAACGAAAGCGTGTATTTTTTATGATAAAGAATGTGAAGGTAGTCTTTGGTAAGGATTCCGGTAGCCAACCTATTCGGAACGACGATAACAGACGTGCAGTCATGTGGAAGAAGAAATCTATATTCTGGGAGCTACCTTATTATAAAGTTGTAGAGATCTGCAACGCAGTTGACGTGATGCACCTGACGAAGAATCTTTGTGGGAACCTGCTAGGCTTCCTCAGTGTTTATGGGGCGCCAAAGGATACATTGGAAGAAAGGCATGACTTGAAATGTACGGAACAACAAGAGTACCTACATCCAGAAAAGAGAGAGAATAGACAACACTATTTATGTCCTGCTAGCTACACTCTCAGCAAAGAGGAGAAAGAAAGCATGTTTGTTTGCTTGAATAGTATGAAGATCCCGTCCACTTACTCTTCTAATATATAGGAAATAATAAATATGAAAGAGAAGAAATTCACAAATCTAAAGTCACATGACTACTATGTCCTGATGACATAGTTGCTTCCGGTTGCACTGAGGGGTATTCTACCAGAGAATGTGAGATTGGCAATCGTAAAGCTATGTGCGTTCATGAATGAAATTTCGCAGAAAGCAATTGATCCAAACAATCTAATAAAGCTATAGAATGACATGGTCCAATGTCTTTTTTAGTTTTGAAATGGTCTTTCCACCTTCCTTCTTTAATATTATGACTCATCTCTTGGTTCACCTTGTTAAAGAGATAACCATTCTGGGTCCAGTATACCTGCACAATATGTGACCTTTCGAGAGGTTCATATCAATCCTAAAGAAGTACGTTCGCAATCGTGCCCGTCCAGAAAGAAGCATCACCAAGGGATATGGAACAGAAGAGGTCATGTAGTTTTGTGTTGACTTTATTGATGGACTTAGTCCGATAGGGGTCCCCATGTCACGACATGAGGGCCATGTGAAGGGAAAGGACACACTTGGAAAGAAAGCTAATATAAACATACATGAGACTGAAATCCGCAAAGCAAACTTCAGAATGCTGCAGAATTCATCCTTGGTGGCTCCATATATGGAGGAGCAGAAAGATATTGTACGGTTCGAAAATCCGGGGAAGTCTGAGGCATGGATTACACAACATCACATAGATACTTTCACAACATGGATCCGACAACACCTCATGGGTAACGAGACGATTGATGAACAACTTCAATGGTTGGCTAGGGGACCATCTGTCTCGATATTGCAGATATTGCATTACTAAGGGTATGAGATAAATGGGTATCCATTTTATATGAGAGCCTAAGATCAAAAGAGTACCAACCAAAATAGTGGTGTTCGTATAATTGCAATAGACAATAATGGGAATAAGGACAATTACTATGGTGTCATAGAGGATATTTGGGAACTTGATTATGAACCTTTGAAGGTCCCTCTGTTTCGTTGCCAATGGGTTGCTGGAGGAGGTGTAACAAAAGACCATTATGGGATGATAATAGTGGATCTCAACGAGATTGGATATAGAGATGAACCATTCATCCTAGCCAAGGATGTGAGTCAGGTTTTCTATGTGAAGGACATGTCAAGCAAACCAAAGATGAAGGCCGGTAAAAAGTCAGAAGATGAGCCAAAACGCCACATAGTTCTGCTAGGAAAAAGAAAAATCGTTGGAGTTGAGAACATTGCAGACAAGTCAGAAGATTTTGATCAGTTTGATGACCATCCTCCATTCTCAGTTCAAGTTGATCCCAGCATCTTATTATCCAAAGAAGACGCTTCGTACTTACGCCGCGATCATGACCAAGGGACGTTCGTCAAGAAGAAGATTATCAATGTTCCCATTAAATAATGATGAGTTGCTTTAGAACTTTAATATTATGTGGTATTATGTGGTCATATGATGAACTATGTAATGTATTTTGTAGAATTCAAACAATTATGTGGTATTTCTCTTGATTAACGATACTATTTTGGCTCATCAAAAGTCTAGAAACATTAAATTAGAGGCAATTATACAAATACATTGTATACTGATGGCATAATTGTCACCCTCGGCCCTTCATCAGCATACGTAAGCCCCCAACTCCCACCCCAATTGCTGACGTCAGCAAGCCCCATGATGATGTCAGCAACTAGAAATTAGAAAATAAATAATGAATTTGTAGAAATCATTGAAATTAATGGAAAAGGACATGGAAACTTATATACATGATGCCTAGAATTATTTCTTTTGTTGAATTTAGTTTCATTCAATTTACAATTACTTTCTTAATTATTTCTTTTAGTAATGGTTAGAATTACTCGTTAATATGGAAGATAAAAATATAGGAAATTATTACAAAATATAGGAAATTGGTAGAAATCATTGAGATTACTGGAAAATGGCATGGAAACTTACTTACATGATGCCAACAATTATTTATTTTATTGAATTGAGTTTCATTCAATTTACAATTACTTTCTTAATTATTTCTTGTAGTAAGGGTTAGAATTACTTGTTAATATGGAAGATAACAATATAGTTTTTTCTTAATTATTTCTTTTATTAATTATTTCTTAATCATTGATAACTCATTCATTTAGAATTACTTTGTAAATACCTTGTTTTTTCTTGTACTAGTTAAAATGGGAGATAGGGACGAAGAGGAGTTCATTCAAAATATTATTAATGAAGGCAACAACTACAACACAAAAGTAGATGATGCTTCAGGCGAAGAGGATGATGGCAACCAGTACCTAAATATGACTAGTGATGGTGGTGATGATGCTCCAGTTGAAGAGGAGGAAGAAATTGTCGAGGTATATGAATCACCATATACATGTACATGATTTCAATTGCCTACCTATCAACAATGGTTATTAATGCATCTTTTTTGTAGCCAGCTGCATCCTTGTTGAGGCCTATATGGAAATGAGGCGAGAAGAAAAAGTTGGAGGGGCATACCATCATCACAGAAGTGGATGAGGAAGGCGCACCAATTGCTCCCCCCGGTGTGTTAACGACATTTGTCAATCAATGTAGGTATATTGTTTGGGAAAACATCCCCATAAGCATTAAAAAATGGAGAGCAACTGCACTTACTGATGGACTTGAAGACCTCGTCCCTGAGCGAGAGAAGGAATTGTACTGGCAGCAGTTGATACTGCACTTCACATATCCAGAAGCGAAAGCAAAAGAACTAAAGGAATTTGCCTTTAGGAAGATGGCAATTGCTTTCCAGACGTACAAGAAAAACTTGCACAAAAACTTTATCAAGAAGGGCATCCAACCAGAT
Organism: Setaria italica; assembly: GCF_000263155.2. Lineage (NCBI taxonomy): Eukaryota > Viridiplantae > Streptophyta > Magnoliopsida > Poales > Poaceae > Setaria > Setaria italica. Next base: position 34,855,283 of record NC_028451.1, on the reverse strand, counting down.
TTGGAGAACAAGTTCTAGAAGCTAGCACCTTATTGGGAAGCATTCAAGCAATACAAGTTGTTGGAAGATGCCAAAAAGCGAGCTGTACAAGCTAAAGATAATGTGAGCAAAAAGAAACATTATCATCGTCTTGGCCAAGGAGGTTATAAGATGGTGATGCCAAAATAGCAGAGGATGGAAGATGACCTAATGGCAAGAGAAATCGTGCCGGCAACTCTCGAATTGCCATTACGAGCAAAGAACTTTTTCTACGCTGATGGTGGCACACTAAATAGGGAAGATGGATCATTTATTACTACCGATTCATTAATAGCAGAATTCACCAGGTTGGAAGATGCACTAAAGGCTAAAAGGCAAGGAAATTTCAAACCTGACAGAGAGAAAGATGAGCTAACTTTTGCACTTGGGAATCCGGAACACACTGGATGTTTCTGAGGCATGGGTGTAGTTCCATCGAAGAAAGGCTTCAGTGAAGATATTGAGTCTTACAGAAGTCGAAGAAGAAGCAAAGCCACAACAGAAGAGAAGTTGCATATCCTAGAAGGACAGGTAGCTTCGACTAATGAAAGAATGGATCACCTTCAAAAGTTGTTAGCACTTAGCCAAGCAGTAGCTCATTAGGTGCTAATGTGGACATAATAAGCCCCGCTTCCCAGTGTCGTAGCAGTGTCGCTTCCACAGAGTTCCAACCAGTAGAAGAATCATCTGACATGGTTGCGAGCAACAACGAACACTACCCCGTCGAAAACATCACTGTGAGGAGCCCATGTGAGCTTCTAACTTCGGTGAGGACAATGGTCAAACTAGTGGCTCACGGTATTGCTGAAGTATTGGTACCAGGCGAGACAATTCATGGCGTGCAGATTCCTGAAGGATATGCTAGAGTCCAGGTTGACTGAGTAGGAACAGGATGGGAAGACCTGGACCTCGAGATCCCTGGAGGCGATGGTGAAACGGAACTAGAACATGTCATCCACACCTGGATTTGTTGGGCCAAGTGCTACAAAAGGTTTCCGCAAGCAGCTACAGTTCCCGCATCATCCCCTCAGAGTTCAAGGCACACATCACCAACACCACCATCCAGGGATGCACTTGCTCCAAGGGATCAAAGAATGAGTCCATCGTCCCCACCAGCTACAAGGGACCAAAGCATGAGTTCATCGTTACCTCAGCCTACATTTCGTAAGAAGAAAAACTTGAAGGCTTCGGTCCCGCCACCTCCGAAGCAAAAGAAGAACCCACTTCCTAAGAAAGCAAAGCCTCCACCTCCGAAGCTTGCATATGAACGAACTATGGAGGAAAATCATGCGATATCTATGGCTGAGGTTGCTGCTCACTTCGGGCGAAAGAAGAAGCCCGAGGAACCACCAATTGATGAAGCAACGAAGAAATACTTTAAATCCCTAGTGGTTAAAAAAAGTGGTGAAAGAACCCATCTCGGACTATGATCACTCAATCACAAAGTCATTTGAGAAGAAAAAAAGATCACGATCCACCATTCCCCAGCTCGAAGAATAATCTCAACAATCGATCGATCCGCTCAAAGTGCTTTCAAAACAAGATGAGATTCTAGCTCAATGGATTGCTGAGACCAATCTTACAGAAGAGTAACTCCTATGGGGGGAGGGGGGATGATATCAAAACTCACCCAGGTGCTGGTAAATGGGAGTTTAAGTTGGGGGAACCTCTTGTGCGGCCATAGTTGGTGCCTCACCTACCAACTAAAATGTATGCATTTCATAAATGGTACATGGAGGCAGCTGCAAATGGACAGATCATGTTCGCTGCTCGGGTTCAAGATCGTGATTACTTTAAAGGGCGAGATGACATATGGATTGAGTTTGAAAGTCTATGGTACTTGTACCATCAAGACTCCCTTGACAAGTCCCTCATTAGTGCATGGGTTATGTAAGTGTTTGCTCTGATATCTACTCCTAGCTCCTACATTAATTGTGCGTCGTCTTATCCCCTCTTTTATTTTGTATCATGCAGAATGGAGATTCAACATTGCAGGAGAAAATAATACTATCATGTCAGCTTCATGGACCCGCATGTTATAAATGAGGAATGCTTAATGCAATGGCCAAATCGGACCATGAAGACTATTTTCAACTTCCTGGATAAACAACATCACATGCAATACATACTTTTGCCATACAACTTTCAGTGAGTCATTCATCCCTTTTTTCATCAGCCGTTCAACTTAATAATAAGTATATCTAACATTGCGTGTGTATATGTATATGAACAGGTTCCACTGGATACTGCTTGTTATCGAGATTGATTGAAGCCACGTCACAGTGCTGGGCCCGAAGAGGAAACCAAAAGCAGAGTACCAAAGCCTCGTAAACGCGCTTAACAGGGTATAGGCTCACTTCATAAAAAAACACCCATGACCGTTCAAGGAAGAACTTCATATCAGCGATAACTTTCCGACATGATTTCAATTTGGACATCTAGTGCATGTCATTTCTTTAAAAAACCACGACTACTTGAATATTTCATAACTCCTTTTTCCATATTTAGTGTTTGAGGTAGGGGGATGGAAACAACTTATGTGGATACTACTGGTTGTGAGTTCATCCACGGCATTGTGGGTCCCAAGAAAGCCAGGGACCATCAACACCAAGTACATAAACACAATTCAGATCAATTTCAATATTTTTCATTAAAATGATGATGTTAATTTGCACATGATAGATTGCTGAAATGAGAGAAGATCTCATCGCCCCAGAATGCTCAGGGCAATTCAAGAACAACTATGTGGATTCCTTTTAAAGGAGGTCGTAAATCCAAAGGGAGAATTCTATTACGATGGAACAAGTGTGGGTCAACTTCATCCAATCAAGGACTCAGATGACGACACATAGTGCATATACGGAAACTTGTAATATTTGAAGTGTGTATAAATTGTATAAATATAATATGTAAACTTTACTATATGCTAGATCAATATATATATATATATATATATATATTAGTGTAATATTACTACTATACGACAAAGGGATCTTCTACACTAATACGAATACTAACCAACCCACGAATTAAAATGAAAGGAAAAAAATAACCATTTAGTACCGTTGGTAAAACCAACCGGTACTAAACTGCCGTCCGTAACAGCATGACGTGTCTCGCAGTTTACTACCGGTTGGTACTACCGACCGGTACTAAATGCCCATTTAGTACCGGCTAACCCATTTAGTACCAGAGCTGATACTAAATGACGTGGCATTTAATACCGAACAAGCGGTTCCGGTCAGACGCTCGATAGTTACTGACTGGTACGAAAGGTAGGATCCGTGTTTGCACCAAAGCCGGGTGCCCCCTGCTGGGCACGTACGTATGAACATATAGCAGTTGTAGGCTTTTGCCTAGCACAATGTGCTGCGAATATCTGATGTCCATGAAAGCTTGGTGCAGAGGGAGGAATAGTGGAAGACAACGTACAGCTACAGGATCATATTTTTGGCGCACCGAGACCGGATCTCAGTTCGCTAGTCGGCTAGTCCCATCTCTCATCTCCATTCCACCTCGCTTCCGTTGGATCAAGTCCGCCTGCAAGCAAGGTTGCCGTGTTTGGCAACGGCGTCGCACGCACGCAAACACACACGAAAAAGCGCAAACGGCTCGGACCGACCAGCAGCGCTCTCTACAAAAGCAAGCTCGACTGCTCCTCCAGTCCTCCTAGTGTCCCATACGCTGCTGCGCCTCTTCACGTACGATCGATGTCTGAGACCCCTAGGCCTCATGTCGGGTGGCGGCAGTGGCGTCTGGCCGGCGTGGCTCGCGGCGCTGTGCGCGGCAGCGGCCTCGGTCTGGGCCGTGTCGCTGCTCGTCCTCCTCTGCGGCGGCGGCTCGGCAAAGCAGCCGCCGCCGGAAGAAGGCGGCGACGAGGCACCGCGGCAGGAGCTGGAGATGATGGCCGCCGGCGCCGTCAGGAGCGACAACGCCGACGCGCCCACAGCCACGAGCGGCGGCGGTCAGGGCGCGCCAGAGGGCGACGGCGGCGGGCGGAACTCTGGCCGAGCTGATGATGACGGCCTCCGGGAGCTTTGCACCATCTACGCGCAGTGCTTGGTTCGAAGAAAGCAACGGGGGGCCCACCTGAACATTTCATTCAAAGACGGAAAGACCCCAACGGCCGGGAACGGCCGCGGAGGTGAGGTTTTTACAGGGTGGCCATGGCGCCGTGTTTACAGAAGAAAAAAGGGGGGAAGGCAGCGCTCGCAGGGGCGTTTATGAAACGCACAGCGCAGTGCACCAAGCTTCCAGGGGGAGGTGTCAACGCGCCGGGGGGGCACGGTGGATCCAGAGGGCGGCGTGCTCCGAGGCCGCCGTGGCTGTGCAGGCGACAGGCTGTGCGACGGCATCGAAGACCATCTTGTTCCGGCTCTTCCAAATTACCCAGAGGAACAGCAGGACGGCGGTGTGGCGAGCTGGGCCGGGCGGCAACGGGAGGCACTGGACCACCCAGAAGGCCTGGAGCTGGGGGCAGGCGAAGAAGAGGTGCTCCACATCCTCTGGGGCATCCGCACAGAAGGGGCACACCCGCACGCCAAGGCCGCCGTGCCGGAACAGGAAGTCCCGGGGTGCGCGTCGAGCAGTAGATCTCGATTAATTAGTCTGTGTAATTGTTTCAAGCTACCACTAGCGCACTAAGCAGCGAGACCACACCACGTACACATGGTCCGTCTTTGCTTACACTATACCTGCTGGCTGTCGTTGCTACTGATTACTGAAGCATACAATACACGGCCTTTTAGCATAATAACTACTGCTGGTTGTCCTAACTGACATCGTATTCGTATCGTGCGGCGTGCCTAGCTCGAGCACTGTTCATGACAGACACCTGACGGTGACCGCCTTCCAAGTTTCATGCAAGAAGCCGAGCAGCGCACGCCGGTGCAAAAGCGACCCCGTCCTGATGCACGCGTTGGAGCTGAGCCTGAGCTCACCTCACATGCACTGTCCGCACGCGCCCGGCCGGAACGCGTATGTGCTGCCGCCTACACCTACCGGCTCCAGGCTTGCGGCGGCACTGCACGCTGCAAGAGCCGTTGCACCGAAATACTCTCTGTGCAATGATAGCCGGAAGCCGGTGCACGGAGACCAGACCACGGCGCAGTTTCTCTGCAATTTCCCGTGTCCTCTCCGTGCCCTCTCGCCTTCTCCCATCCCCTTCTTTGTAAGCGTGCACGTAGCTGTAGGGCCTACTGGCTAGGAGACGGCCCGCCGGCTCAGACACGAAACGCGCCAGTCATCCCAGCTGTCAGCTCAGCACTCTAGTTGGATCGATCGAGTTTCGGTGGCCTGCTGCGCGCGACCGCGAGTCGATCGTGCTCGAGACCTGCACCACCGGATGGCGAGCCGCGTGCCCCTCGTCGCCGTCGTCTTTGCAGCCTCCTACGGCGTCCTGCTTCTCGGCGCCTCGGCGGCGGCGTCGCGGCAGCCGGCGGTGTACGGCGTCGCGGCAGCCGGCGGTGTACGACGTCGGCGGCGCCATGGGGTGGGCGGTGCCGCCGGCCAACGCCACCGACACGCTCAACAGGTGGGCATTCAGGCACCGCTTCCACGTCAGCGACGTCCTGGGTAAGCTCTCTCTGAACTCCGACGACTCCGAGCAACCGCAAGCTGGCCAATGCAGCTTATTAGCATCCTTCCAACAACTTTGTGTGCACCTGTTCTCGACGCGCGTGCCTGATGGAATTGCGTTCGCTTGGTCTGGGTGGTGCGCGCAGATTTCAAGTACTCCAACAACGACTCGGTGCTCCTGGTGCGCCCCAGCGACTACGACGGCTGCAGCGCGGCGAGCCCAGTGAGCCGGCTCAAGGGCGGCGGCGGCGCCGGCTGCGGGGGCGCCAAGTTCAGGCTCGGCGACCCGGGGATCTTCTTCTTCATCAGCGGCGTACCGGCGCGCTGCGAGGCGGGGCTGCGGATGGTCGTGCTCGTCGCGGACGCGCGCGGCTCGTTCGGCGGCGGCGCTCCGACGCCGGCGCCGGGGGGGATGGAGGACGACGAGCCCTCCCGTGCACCGTCCGGGGACCGCCCGATCCCCGTCACGTTCAAGCTCTTCGTGGCGGCGGGGCTAGGGTTTGTGAGCGGATGTTTCTTGGCAGGGCTGGTCCTATGGCTATGTGTGAACTGTGGCCGCTAGAACTTGGATTTTTTTCCTCCTTTTCTTTCCAATAGTACGCTAGTCACTACGGGAAAGCTAAAAATTGCCGAGTGTATTTTTTTTACCGAGTGTTTTTTTTCGAGCACTCGGCAAACAAGCTCTTCGCCGAGTGTCAAGACAAAAACACTCGGCAAAAAAAAAACACTTGGCAAATCGGGGCTTTGCCGAGTGTCAAATAAAAAACACTTGGCAAAGCCCCCTCTTTGCTGAGTGTCAAAAAAAACACTCGGCAAAGAGGGGGGTTTGCCGAGTGTCAAAAAAAACACTCGGCAAACAGGAGGTTTGCCTAGTGTTTTTTTTGACATTCGGCAAAAAAATAATTTTTTTCCTCTTTTCACCATGAAATTTTTTCTACTCCCCACATACAACATGTGGTACTCTATGTTAAAAATTTGGTATATTTTTGGATTTATTTGCTATATTTATTTAATTAATTGCATTTCAAGGGAATTTTTTGTATAAGTCAAATTTGAACTGCAAGTGATTCAAATTATGGAACAAAATGAGTAGAAAAATAATATTCATGTTTTTCAGCCCAATTTGAGACCTGACCCATGAAATGACAAGAAATTTCGAACATCTTGTTCAGGAAACACGACCACGAACGTGTGGCAGTGGTATTTTTAAATTATAAAAAAATAAGCAAAGTCTGAAAATCATGAGATTTGTCATGATGTGATGATATCATAGGTGGAGGCTGTGGAAAAAAATTGAGAATGTTTTGCACATTTCGTCACGTACGATGTTTACAAACCGAAATATTTCAGAAGAAAAATAGTAACGTTGAGAAGGATTGCATAAGATTTGGAGTCAAAATGACGGTCGAGTTTTGATTTGACTACAAAACTTTTTGTTCAGCCAATAGAGAATATATATTATTTCATGTAAATTTTTGACAATTTTTTGAAACTGTTGGATATTTTTTAAAATTTTTTTAAAATAGCTTTGCCGAGTGTCCTAGGGTAGACACTCGGCAAAGAACCCTTCACCGAGTGTCACCCCTAGGACACTCGGCGACTTAAGTGCCCGGCCGCCAAGGACTTAAGTCCCGGTCGCACCGTACCCGGCCCCCTCACTACTCTCCCCCGTCACTACTCCCTCCTCTCTCCCTCCCGCCGCCGCCCGGCGCCCCTGGCCCCGCCGCTCGCCGCCCGCCGCCCCCGGATCCGCCGCCGCCCGCCCGGCCCCTCCACCGGATCTTCTTCCCTGCCCCTCCCCTCTGTCACCGGCGGCGCCGCCCCCGGGATGTGCTTCCCCGCGGCCCCCCCTCCAGATCTGCTTCCCCACCCCTCCCCTCCGTCACCGGCGGCGCTGCTGGGGAGGCTGCGTGGCTGCGGCCTCGGCGGTTCTTGGACGCTCGGTGCACGCGCCGTGCCGGCGCCGGGGCCTGAAGAGGAGAGACGTGAACTTGAAGTCGTCGTCCTCGTAGTAGTCGTCGTCGGGGGAGCTCGGGCAGCGGTGCTCGTAGGCGGCGGATCCGGTGCTGGCAGCGGCGGGGTTCATGCCGTGGCGGCGGGAGGCAGTGGCGGTGGTTGGCGGCGGTGTGGATGGTGGTGGCGGCGGAGCAGGATGTGCTGGTGGCGGAGCATGACTTTTTTTTATTTTTTTCAATAATTGGTTGCCGAGTGTTTTTTGGGCACTCGGCAAAGTCTTTGCCGAGTGACCGACACAAAACACTCGGCGAATCAGTGTTTGCCGTCAGGATTTTTGCCGTGTGTCGTTTGCCAAGTGTTACACTCGGCAAACGCTTTGCCGAGTGTTTTTGGGGCTTCGCCGAGTGCCCCTGGCACTCGGCATCTTCCCTGTTTCCCGTAGTGAGTGCTGCTCTCAGATTGAAATCTTTCTGTCTCTACCTCTAGCACTTTTGGTAGCTGTTGGTTCTTAGGATCTGGTAGGTTAAATTCTCTGAAATCGTCCTGTTTCCTTGACTTTTGTACTGTGTTCAGAAAAAGAGGTGGTTCCTGTACGTTCTAATCAGTGGCTCTCTCTAAAAAAAAGAAGAAGAAACATGATTACCTCTACGTGACTAACTGTATTAGTATCGCCCTAAAAGAAACTGTATTACTATCACATTTCTAAGAGGAAACCGTACATTGCATGCAGTTGCATGAGGAAAATAATTAAATTTAAATTTCATGGTTTATTTCAAATCCTATTTAAATTTTGTTAGCGTTTCATAATAGATGAAGGGCCACTTTAAGAAAAGAAAAAGGTAGAGAGAGATGGAGAAAGCAAATAGATCACTCATTCGCCCCGATCCTTAAGACTAAGGGTGATCTTACGAGGAACCACTTCGACTTTTTTAAAAAAATAGTAGACCACTTATTTTAAAAAAAAAATAAAGAGAGAGGAAATGTATGCGCTATTTTGGTGGCCAGCCACAGCTGGCCACGCCACAATCTATGGTGCCAAAGTACTCCGTCACAGCAGTCACAGATTGTGGTGTGACGAGCTGTGGCCGGAGACCAAGCACGCTCGTAGTGTCATCATTGTGGAGAACGTATAGCCTTCTTTTTATATCATGTACCTACTGTGTGCAGCAGGAAAACAAAATTGATTTCTGGCCCAGAGTCACTTCGAAGCCTCGAGTGGCTTAAAAGCTGCATTTCCCAACCGGTGATAAACCACGGAGCAAGGGGCCGAAGAGGCTCGTGGCCCTGTCCTTCCATTTCCGGCTCTCGTGCTACGCGGTGGAGATGCACCCCTAGATCAATCCAGTACGCGAAACTGATTCCGCACGCGAGCGTCAGCTCGCTTTGCGACGCGCGATGCGGCGCTGCGTGCGATTGTACTTTTTTTTCTTTTTCAATTTTTTCCATTTGATTATTTCTTTTTTATATCATTATTTGTACTCAAGTTAGTATCGTTTACATGTATAAGTTAGGTAGATAAGTTTTATTTTTCATGTAAAGTTAGGTAGATAAGTTATTTAACTATCTGTCAAAGTTGTGATACACGTTATGCGTACAAATTGTTTGTATTATGAAAATTATACTACAAAATTTATCACGTAACTTGTTGTTAGGAAAAATTTGTGCGTACAAATCGTGTGCATAAGTTATAACTTTCTAAAAATAAATAGTAAAAGTTATCTTTTAAAAATTATACGTACGTATAATTAAGTTTTGCATGACATCAAAATTATTGAAAATTATCCCATAAAAATTGTTAGTACGAAGTTATGCGTCAAAGTTATATATATAAGTTATGATATTTTAAAAAAAAGTTACGGGAATTAAAACTTTCCGAAAGAATAGACAAATATAAAATAAAACTAGCTATGGGCATTAGGTATAATAGAAAGGAAATGAAAAGCTCGGGAAAGGGAAGTCAATTAGCATGGCCCAATCCAGTGCCAAAATGTACATAGCTGTGGTAGTGCGGTGAGAGTGGTGATAGGGACTGTGTGACTGGGAGTACCGGAGTCTGATGGACACTAGTGTAACAGAATCTAAGCTTGTTCGTTCTCTCCTGATCTCCTCTTAACAGTCACAAAGCGTGCAGTTCCCATGCTTCAACTGTGAAGCTATAAAAGAAACTAAAAATGAAAAATATGGTTTCTTAATTAGCTAAAATTAAAGAAATTGAATTCTTATTAGTAGTAAGTTCGAGATGTTGAATTAGTATGACACTGATCCTGCACGACATGAGGTCTGCCTCCGGGTGTCCCATTTCCGTTGATATCTAAGCTCATCTTGTCCCATAGATAATTTTGGATTCAGAACCTGCACTACGCCGAGCAGATCGCAGATAGATTTGTACTACGCCGCAAGGGATTCAGGACCATCATGTGAGGACGACACCAAAGCTAGAGTAGTAAAGTAAAATCTTGAACAACTCTTTTTTACCTGCAGCTGTTTCTTATACGTACGCTGTGTGCGGTTATGTGCTGTGTGTTTGTCATGTCTTCTCCTGTTGGAGCTCGCAGTCTAGTGAAGCCCTCTCTCTGAGCAAGGAGCCTGTTCACTTTTCACCAAAAAGGAAAAAAGTTGAAAGGGTACTCTCAAAGTGCATCAGTGAGCTTATCTCAACACTAAAACCTCGATCTTCTGTGTTATTTACATAAGCAAGCAATCTTGAACTGCATATCCTTTTTGTGGCTAATTTGCATACGTTCAGTGCTACTGTTTTCCATCTAAACAATGTGCAAAATTGGGTGAAACCAAGAGATGGAAAAAAAAGTCCAGGCGACTTACAGTTAGCACAAAAAAGTACCAGTTTCAAACGTTGCAACCTACAGTTTAACGAAGAGCACCTTACGCATCTGCAGTGGGGGAATGCAAAGTTCATGACCAAGGGAAGCCATGCCGAGAGCGCCACCCCCCTCCTCCCCAACGCCAGCCCCCCTCGCCCCGCCGCCGCCGCCGCCGCGCCGCCCACCACTGCCGGTATCCAGCAAAGCCTATCTCCGCGAAGCCCCACTGACGCCGAGCCCCAACCAGATCCCACGACATCGACCCCCACTATCCCCAACCTCTGCGAGAGCCTGGGAGCAGTTCATCAATGGCTCCCCGCCGCCCCCTCCGCGATCCTGTCAACGGCCACCAACCGAGACCGATCTGGTGCCGGCCTCGCCGGATCCGCGGGTCTATTCGCCGGATCTGCGGATCCCCCTGCAGAACCTACTCCCTGCTGCCTCCAGACCTCCCCACGCACGGTCCTATGCGGCAGTACTCACAGGAAGAGAGGGAGCCTTCAATACTCCAGCTGACCTGCGACGCCGTGGAGACGACATCTCGGCTACCCGTGGAAGATGGATTAACCCCGGCGACAAGACAACCACGCGGCGCAATCAAGACACCACCCCAGCGACTCCCCCCCCCGGACCTCCGTACGGCGGCGTAATGGGAGCACAGCAGCACAATCCGGATCTTCAAGCTTGGCAGACTGTGAAGACTCGCCGGATGAAGCGGCAAGAGCGGACCGAGGCGCCGCGACACGACGGCGGACACGACCGGTGCATCAGAGGCCATTCAAGACGGCCGGTAAGCCGGGCTCTGCTTGAATTCAAGAAGGCAACCCAAGGGCGCTGCTTCCGCTGCCTCGCCCACACCCACCTTGCCTCCGCGTGCCGGGATCCTGTACGCTGCTTCCGGTGTCGGCGTTCAGGGCACAAGGAGCGCGAATGCAGAGCAGAGCCGCAGCAACCTCGCCGGAGATCTGAACTCCGGGGACATCCACGCTCTCCAACTCCACTGGTAAAGCCAAGCTTAGACCGCCGCCAGCCGCCTGCCACCAAATCCCCATCCCACCACCGCCAATCCAACCGCCGACCACCCTTCCCGGAGCCCCACAAACCACAGCCAAGAGCTCCCGCAACCACCATGGCCATAGGCGACCCGCACACACGGCCGGAAGTGGAGACGGTCTTCGTCTCCACAACCTTCCACCTAGAGCATGACGCACGGGATTGGGAAGCTTGTGCCCTTGTCCCATGGGCTCTGCACCTGCCGTCGGATGCCGGCGCCAGAGACATTGCTGCACTCCTTACCAGGGAGCTTCATCTGCGGCCCGGCGATGTTGCTGTCACTCTCCACCAGCCCGAGCCGTACCTCATCAGGTTCGAGCAAGCTGAACATGCGGCGGAGGCGCGACGGCGGGGAAGATTTACAGGAGCCGGCATCGACATCTGTCTCCGCACTTGGAGAGGCCTCACCCACGCCCTCGGCTTCCGCATCTTCTACAGAGTTCGCCTATGCCTCGACGGAGTCCCGGCTCACGCCTGGACACCGGAGATCGTCGAGCGCGTCGTCGGCCACAAGTGTGCTCTGCAACACATCGTCACCGATCTCCTTCAACCGGCGGATTCCAGACACATCGAACTGTGGGCTTGGACTGTTGATCCAAGTGAAATCCCGAAGAAGGTCTGGCTCGCATTCACCCACAACCCCACGGCAAGATCATCCTCCTTCGCAGTCTCCGCCGAGCTTCCGCAACTGCCATGGCAGCAGGGGACCAGGTATGAGGTCTTCATTCACTTATCCCTTCTGGAGGACTACTCTGCGGCAGCACATAATCTCCAGCAGGCCATCGACAATCCGCAAAGTATTACCCCAATCCGGCGTCGCTACGACTGGCGCTATGGACTTGTCGACGGTGCACCTTCTGATGCACGGTCGCGCTTCCCGGCGCGACTTCCCCGACCGCCGAGGGAACACCCCAGCGTGGACTCAAGAGGGGGACGACAAGCCCCGGTGGCCGGCCGCGGAGCAGCACGCGGTGAGCAAGCTGTGCCAGAAGAAGGAGACGACGGACGGCGGCGCCACACCTCCAACCACCAAGACCGCCGTACCAGAGACGACCGCCACAGGCAACGGCCGGCGAGGCAACGCTGCGATGACCGGCCATTCACCTGGCCGGCCCGCCGCGACGGAGATGACGAAGACCACGACGACGACTACGAGCACCCGGGTCAGGGGCGGCACATCGACTCCGACTACTGGACGCGTGCTGGAACGGTACGCCGTGACCGGACGCGCTCCCCCCCACGGCGCAACTATGCGCCGGCACAGGGGCGGCGACACGACAACACCGACGCACAAGGACTTGCCAGCCTACCGCCATCACAACTCCAGGCAATCTTCGCGGCGCAGGCGGCGAACTTGAAGAACTACCCCAAGCACCAGGTAATCGAGGCACCTCCTTCGACTAATTCCCCCACCTTGGATGCCAGGGCTCGATTTTGGTGTGCCGGCGCCGATGAGTACATCCGCAAGGCATGCCGTCTTGCCGACCGGCTCGGCATTGACGAGGCGGCGCCGGGGGAGAAAGCCTGGTCCGAGCCAGTCCCGCTGCCGCGGGTCTTCACCACACTCCGCGCGGCGCTACTGCAACAACAAGCGACGGCGGCGCCTGTGACCTCTCCGGCGACGGTGGCGCCGGTGGCCTCCCCGGCGAGGGCGGCGCCGGCGGGTTCTGTCGACGAAGTCAGCCGGGGCCTTGCTGCAATGGCCGTCCAGGCCGACCAGGGCGGCTTCCTCGAACGGGCCGCAGCCCAGCCAGGACATACGGCGAGCAGGACGGCCCAGCAGGTCATGCTGGCCCCGACAAATGAAGAGGTCCATCGGGCCCTTGACGCGCTGGCCTTTGTGGCTAGCCAGGGCTGCCAGCCCACACGGGTTGCGACCCAGCCAGGCCACCTGACCGGAACAGGGGCCCAACAGCCGACATCGGCTACTCTAGCCCAACACGAGTGCCCATCTCCACCTGAGCCAGAGCATCTAAGCTATGGGCCGGACAGTGGACTCAATTCTGAGCAAGCCATTGTTATCCACCAAATGAACCCAACACCAATCCATTACCACCGCAGAACAGGGACGGCACACAAAGCTCCACCAGAACGGCCCAATCCAACTCCATCGCCCAGAACCGCACCACTGCCCAACCTAGCGCCACAAATTGACAACCTCTTCGTAACACCACCGCCACCAGCGGTCACGCAAGCCCCACCGCAACGCGTGCGAAAAGGCCGCACCTTCGATATGACTAAAGTCCGGCGAAGTGCACGCCTAGCAAAAAAACCGGCCCTGCCAGCAGTGGAGCGAGCACAGCGTAACCTTTGCAAGAAACTGGGTGTTAACACTAATGAAACAATGTCAATTGAGCAGGTTTTGCAGGAATTCATTAGCATGTTCCAGGGGCCGCTGCCTGACTACATCATCTCGGCCATGACTGTTCTATTCGACCTCGACGACGAAGCGGCGAACCAAACAAATGAAGCACTCCTGCAGATAGCTGGCGCCGATGTGGGTGAGCTTCAGGAAGCGGACTACAATGCTGCGTGAACCTTGCGGTTGCAACTCACCCAAGCGTGACTCGCCATTTATGTATCTCTACTATTATGTACCTTATAACTATGCTCCTCACCCTGCTGGCTGCGACCTTCGGGGAGGACTGCACTCATGCCCTGCTGGCTGCGACCTTCGGGCGAAAACAGAGAACGCCAGACCACGCTGCGTCCACGTCAATCCTAAAAAGACTCCTCCTTTAACTACTACTGCAAAACGCGCCAATGAACGGGAGACACCAGAGCCGAGGCCTCGGAACAACAACAACACCCTACGTGACCCACGGACATTGCAGCGTCTAATGCTACAGAAAATGCTAGTCGGCCACCTACCTTTCGCGCGCCACAATCCCAACTTTAATGAATAGCAATTTCCAAATAATGAGTTGGAACGTGCGAGGATTGAACGCTCCGGCGAGATGTCTCACTGTTCGGGAAACCATTGCAGCCACACCATGCAACCTCATCTGTTTACAGGAAACAAAACTGCAAAGTATTGACGCAACGTTAGCGAACCTGATAGGGGGACCTCACCTATCCAACTTCACATATCAAGCGGCGTCAGGCACAAAAGGGGGTATACTGCTGCTGTGGGATGACCGAGTCTTTGACATACAGGACATCCACACAGGTCGATTTTTTATCTCAGCAACAGCAGTAGTGAAGCATAGTAACACTCGGTTCCAACTCACGACGGTATACGGCCCAACACGGCACTCAGCAAAGCCTGCATTCCTACGCCAACTGCGAACAATGGCCCCTGATGACACCACTCCATGGCTAATCCTGGGTGACTTTAACTTAATCTACAGTGCTAGAGACAAGAACAACAGCAACCTTAATCGCAGCCTGATGAGGAGTTTCAGATCAGCACTCAACTACTGCGGCCTTAAGGAAATTCACCTACAAAACAGAAGATTTACATGGAGCAACGCAAGACATCAGCCGACGCTGACGCGAATCGATAGAGTGTTCTGTAACGCTTCTTGGGACGTCAAATTCGACGACCACGTCCTTCACGCTCTATCCTCATCGCACTCGGACCACTGCCCATTACTGCTTGCGCACCACTCGGGACCTCGAAAACCTACACCCCTCCGATTTGAAAATTTTTGGACGCGACTACCAGGTTTCTATGAAACCGTAGATAAAGAATGGTCCAAACCGACTACGCACACAGAACCTTTCCATCGCCTCGGCTACAAACTGCACAACACCGCCCGAACACTAAGATCTTGGAGCAGAGCACACGTCTCCGATGCCCGCTTAAAGCTGCATATGGCTCAAGAAGTCATTCTGCGCCTCGATGAAGCTGAGGAAGCACGAACGCTCACAGCGCAAGAACGAGACATACGTAGCAAACTCAAAACACGACTCCTGGGATGGGCGATAGTAGAGAAGATGAGAAGGAAGCAGAGTTCCAGGATCACCTATCTACGAGAAGGTGATGCGAACACCAAGTTTTTCCACTTGAAGGCAAACGGGCGAAGACGGAGAAATTTCATACAACGGCTGAAGACCGGAAACAACTGGGCAGTAACACACTCGCAAAAACAACAAATCGTACAAGAACACTTCGGAAATGTCATGTCCACCCCTCCCACTCGAACTACAACCCTCAACTGGGACAAGCTGCACTTCCCAGCAGTAGATTTAACCGGCATTGACATCCCTTTCTCAGACAAGGAAATACAAAATGCCATAGCTGCCTTACCCAAAGATAAAGCGCCAGGCCCCGACGGCTTCACCGGTTTGTTCTTTAAATCCTGCTGGCATATCATTAAAGGCGACGTTGTTGCAGCGGTAAATGCCTTTCATGCGGGGAGATGCAACGACCTAAATCTACTTAACACAGCGGCCATTGTACTGGTACCCAAGAAGGATGGAGCTGAAACCATAAGCGATTTCAGACCGATCAGTCTTATCCATGCCATAGCAAAGATTATTACCAAAGTGTTGGCAACCAGACTTCAGCCGTACATGGACAAATTGATCTCGCCAAGCCAAAGTGCCTTCATAAAAGGGCGGAGCATCCACGACAACTTCCTGTATGTTCGGAACATGGCCAGGAGGTTTCACAGAAACCGAACACCAACACTGCTAATGAAGCTGGACATCTCCAAGGCCTTTGACTCCGTCCGCTGGGACTACCTACTTGAATTGCTGCAACATAGGGGATTCCCTGCACGATGGCGTAACTGGATCACGGCATTAATGGCCACGTCAACCTCCAAAGTCCTCCTGAATGGAATTCCAACAGACAAAATTGTGCATGGGCGGGGTCTACGACAAGGAGACCCCCTCTCTCCCTTCCTCTTCATCTTGGCAATAGACCCGCTGTACCAACTAATGCAAACGGCGACGGGAATGGGATTACTCACAACGCTAGGCGGCCGCACACCACGCACCAGCATCTCCATGTACGCTGATGATGCGGCTATCTTCATAAAACCAACCAAAGACGACGTTGCAAACATCACAAAGCTCCTACATTCATTCGGGGAAGCCACTGGACTACGCACAAACCTGGAGAAGACAATAGTTGCTCCTATCAGCTGCAATAATATAGACCTCGACGAAATACTCTCCGAATGGCCAATCACTCGAACCGGTTTCCCTCTAAAATACCTCGGATTGCCTCTTGCGATACGGCGCTTAAGGAAAGTTGACTTCCAACCACTGATAGACAAGGCTGCAAAAAAACTATCTGGGTGGCAAAACCGCAACATCACGCAAGCAGGGCGAGTCTGCCTCGCCAAAACTGTCCTCTCTGCACAACCCTTATATCTGCTAACCGTTTTGAAACCGCCAACTGAAGTCCTGGAAGAGATAGATAAAATACGGAAACGATTCATCTGGGCGGGAGATAATTTGCTAACAGGGGGCAAGTGCAAAGTCAACTGGATCAAAACCTGCTCACCCAAAGAGAATGGTGGACTAGGAGTGCTAAACCTACATTCTTTTGCTAGAGCACTGCGACTACGGTGGCTCTGGCACGAGTGGGCATCCCCGGGGAAGACATGGATTGGACTCAATATCCCATGCGACGACCCTGATCGACGCCTATTCGAAGCTTGCACAACTCTAACAGTGGGAAACGGCCGCAAAACAAGCTTCTGGCACTCAGCTTGGGGAGGGGGTACCTGCCCAAAACACATAGCACCCAACATATACAACATATCCAGGGGGAAACACAAAACTCTTGCAGAGGCAATACACAACAACAAATGGGTGACGGACATAAACGTCCACGCCGGCATAACAACGCAACACCTAAGTGAATTCATCCTACTATGGCGATTAGTAACGACAGTGACTCTCCAGGCGCAGCAAGAGGATACAATATGCTGGAAATTCACAAAAAATGGACAATACTCAGCAGCATCCGCGTACAAGGCGCAGTTCGTCGGCTCCACTTGTGCACCGCAAAGTACGACAATTTGGAAATGCTGGGCACCACCAAAATGCAAATTCTTCGCCTGGCTGGTGCTCCAGGACAGAGTCTGGACAGCTGACCGGCTATCGCACAGAGGCTGGCCACATTCACCAAATTGCCCCCTATGCCGAGCCCAACAGGAGACAGCGCATCATCTCCTAGTGCAATGTAGATACACCACGCGCATATGGCAACTTATAGCTACCTGGGCCTCGCAGCCCAGTCTACACCCCTCAAACTGGCCCCCATCTGATAATGTTCTTGAATGGTGGCTAAATATGACTACAAGGGCCGAAGCTCCTCGGCAAGGAACTTGTTCTATGGGCCTGCTGGTAATGTGGGAGATATGGAAGGAACGCAATCGACGAATCTTTAATCATCAAGAGATGGCTGCACCCTCATTGCTGGCGCTGATCAAAGCGGAAGCTGATACATGGATTATAGCAGGGGCAAGAGCACTAGCGTTGCTATTATCTCGAGAGTAGTCGAGATATACGCCCAAACGAAACTTTCTCTTCTCCTGTAACATAATATTTTGTTTCTCTACTCTATCAATGAAATAGGCACACTCGTGCCCATTCGTTCAAAAAAAACGTTGCAACCTCATAGAGCCAAAAGATACTGGTGAGCAAATTATTCAAGGGCTTCCATTTTTTTTCTTTTGTCAATTAACATCATTTTCCTTTACCAGGTGCAGCCCGCTGCAGTCTAAAAATGATCAGGTTGCTGTAAGGTGTCAGTTGCAGGTTTTGAGCAGGCTGCAGTAGAGGATGTGTGTGGTGGAGCACTGAAGATTTCAGGTAGCTGTTCCTGTGGGAAATGATGTGTGGGGCCATTGCTTGCACGATAGGCGGCACACCGTTTGACTAGTCTCTAGCTTGTGGGACCGGACGGTCAGTTTTTTTTTTTTTGAGAGAGAGTACCAGAGGGTCAGTTAAAATCAGAGTTGCAGAGTGCAGAGCAGTACACGACTGCACGTATTCGACGTGGTACGTGCACCAATTCCTCGTTCCCTACACGCTTCTTCTGAACCCTCGACATTTATCCTTCCACACACAGGTCAGCAGGTCACCCAGTGGGCCGAGAGGCAGCGTTTCCACGTGCACGTCGGCGACGTCCTGGGTAAGACAAACTCCGGCCTAGCTCTGACCCACCGCCGATTTTTGGCTCGCGTGTTCTTGTTTCTTGCATGCCTTTACCGCTTTACGTTTCGTAGCAACGTGACCGGTGCGTATTCTTGCGTTCGCGTGGTGTGCGCGCAGACTTCAAGCGCTGGAACGGCTCGTACTGCTGGGAAAGCGCGTTCGCTGCCGGTCCAAACCGTCCTTTAATAATATCGGTTGTCCAACCCTAAGTCGGTATTTAAGAGATCCTTTAGTATTGGTTCAAATAGAGAATCTTTTAGTACCGGTTGGGAAGACCAACTAGCAGTCAATTTAGTACCGACTAGGATACTGGTTGGTCTCCTAAACCGGTACTAAATTCTTTTTTCTTTTCTATTTCTTTTCTCAATTTTTTTTCTATTTCTTTATTCTATATTAATATTTTGTATTTGTATACTACTTCTAATACGCAATATATATAAAGTTGTATTTAATCTATAATATTACATTTGAGATAATATTATACATAGACATATTGTACATACACATATATGAATAATATTACATTGCATCAACTTTCCAAGTTCAACATTTTGGATCAACTATTCTGAACTCGAGTCCTGACGGTGATGCAGATTTGATCCACCATTATGTAACTCTCTTGCTGGATTTACTACCTCGTCCAGAAGTAATCAACTGAGTTGTTCTTGAATTGCCCTGATTTTTTCGTCTCGAGGAATTCTTCCTTCATGTGCATAATCTATATCATTAGCAAAGGTTATTATATTAGATCAATGGATCTGCACAATTAGAACTAATTTATTGTTAAGAAATTTGTATACGTACTCTCAATTCGTGGTCGGTTATACGCTTGGGACCTACAAATCCATGGATGAACTCATATACGTAGTATCCGCATAAATTATTCCCTGGATTCTGTATATATGTGGCAAAAGAAGTTTTGGAATATTTGTTGTGTTCAAGCAAGTGACATGAGATGTGCAAATTCAATACATACCGGGAGTTCAGAGTGGATATGAAGTTGCTCCTTGAATTCACCTGAGTGATGTTGACGGAAGCGAGCCCATGCTCTGTTAAGCATGTCTATGAGGTCGGTGTATTGATTTCTTGGTCTCCTCTGAGAGTCCATGATATAGACCATACTTAGATCAACCACGATAACAAGGAGTATCTAGTGGAAGCTGTACATATATGCATAGTGAAAAGCTATTTAGTCTTATTTTTAATTGTCAGTTCAAAAAATAAAAAGAGATGGGAAACATGCATAGTGAAAAGCTGTACATATATGCTAGTCTTATTCACTTGAAGTTGTACAGCAGAAGTATGTACTTCTTGTAATGTTGCTTGTCCAAGAAATTCTATATATTCTTCAAAGTCTGATTTGGTTTATCTCTTACAGTTGCCTTGTTTATAACATTCGGGTCCATCAAGCCAACGTCATAGAATCTTTTCTTCCGGCAAGCTTGAATCTCTGTCCTGCATGGTACAAAATAAAATAGGAGATAAGACATTGCATAATGATTAAAGTGGGGATTTTGAAGTTAGAGCAAATTAAACACTTACAGAACCCAAGAACTGATGAGTGATTTGTCAAGTGCGTCTTGATTGTAAAGAAAATAAAGTTCCTCGAGCGGCACATTTATAATGGCATCACCATGGAAATAATATTGATCTCCAATCCAAACTTCTAGCATGAGTAAACTGGTGGCTAAAGCCTCCATGTACCATTGGTGCAATTTGTACATTTTCGTTAGAAGACGGTTCACCAACTGCGGCTACACAAGCTCTTTCCCTAACTCAAATTTCCATTTATCAGCCCCAGCGTGGTTTAGGATGTGATCCTCCCCTCGAAGTTGGGCTGCAGTGAGAATTGTATTTTTGGCGAATAGAAGCAGGTTCTTACCAAACTCCGAAAGTACTTGGAGCGGGGTAATCGATTGGTTGGATTAGGTTCTGAGCTGTGGAATACTTGACCCACTTTTCTTCTTCTTCTGAAAAGCCTTTGTTATTGTGCGGCCGTAGTCAGATAGCGGTGGTTTCTCTAGCTTTTTCTTTTTCTCCAACTTCATGTCTCTAATGAAAGCCCAAAATTTGTGGATCTTTCTTCACGGGATACTTTGGTCCGAAGTGAGCTTTAACCTCAGCATCCACTACTGCATTGATTTCCGCATCAGTCTTCTCGTAAGCTTTCTTGGGCTCCAGTTGCTTCTTCTTTGGCTTCTTCTGCTTCTTCTATGTAGCCGCAGTAGGTGGAACTGAAGGCGTCTTTTGCCGTGTAGCTTTGCTCATAATAGGGGAAGGTGGACTCATGCTAGGATCCCTATCAGCTGGTGGAGAGCGTGAACTCATGCTACGATTCCTGTTAGCTAGTGGACTCATGCTAGGTTCCCTGCCAGCTACTGGAGAGGGTGCCCTAGCAGATGGCGTAGGTGATCTTGCCCTTGAGCCCTGAGGAGATGATCCCAAGGTCGGGGGATTTGGTTGCGGAATCCTTATGTAGCGCTTGGGCTAGAGAATCCAACCGTGGATGGCTTCTCCTAGATTCTTTTCCCCGGCACCTCCAAATACCTCCAGTTTGAGGTCATCCCAATCGTCGACCATTCGGTCCACCCTAATTTTGGTGTAACCGCGAGCTGGAACCTGCACGCCATGAATTGTTTGGCCTTGTATCTGTTGTTCAGCCACACCATAAGCCACCACGATGAGATTGTTTTTCACAGGAGTAACAAGCTCACAAGGGGCCCTCCTAGTGATGTCGTCCATCGGATGGCGTTGGTTGTCCTCAACCATGTCAGAAGATCCTCCAGCTGGGGCTTCTGTGGAAGTGACGCTGCTTCGACGCTGAGAGGGGCTTAGATCGACATTAACCCCTGATGATGCAGCTATTTGTTCTCTGGCTTGTTTGCTAAGAGCTAGAGCCACATGTCGGTCAATTGCTTCCTCCATTCTTGCCTCTGTCAAAGCTACGTGTTCTTGCAACTCTCGCAGTTGTCGTGCGTATTTGGCCTTACTTCTTTGGCGACTTCTGTAGGAATCAATGTGCTCACGAGAGGCAAACTTCCATGGAATTACTCCTTTGCCTCGGCAACGTCCAGGGTGTTCTAGATTATCTAGTACCATAGTTAGCTCATCCTTCTCTCAATCAGGCATGAAAGATCCTTCGGCCGTAGCCTTTATTAACTCAACAAGCCTTGTAGCCACTTCTCTTAATTCTTAGCTGAACACAAATGATCCATCTTTGGGATTGAGCGTGCCGCCATGAGCATAATACCAATACTTTGCTCGCTCCGGCCATTCGAGAGTCGCTGGTACTATTCCCTAGCAATTATGTCATCTTCCATCCTTTGCCATTTGGTGATCCCCTTCTTGTAACCGCCTGGCTCAAGACAATGAAAGTATTTCTTTTGACGAGCATTGTTGGTGTTGGTTTTAGTTGCCTTAGTGCTCTTTTGCGACTGCTTGAACTGCATAAATGAATCCCAGTAATCTCTTAACTTCGGGTGTTTCGTGAAATCTGGTGTAAGGCCCTTCTTTATGCAGTTTTTATTCAGGTTCTTCTTGTACGTCTGAAAAGCAATTGCACCCTTCCGAAAGCTTCAATCTTTCACTTTTTCTTCATCTACACCTTTGAACGTGAAATTTTCTTTTATATCCTCTCATATCATTTCCTTCTCTCTCGGGTACCACGCTTATGGGGACCGTGCTTGTGGGGACCACGCTCTCATCAATTTTAAGGATTTTCTAATTCTGAAAGCTTATTGGGATGTTATCCCTAGCAAGAAATCCAATTTGATTCACCAATTTGATCTTAGCATTGTTTGGAGTAGTTGGTTCACCCTTTTTATTAAGTTCCGTGATGATGATACCGTCCTATAACTTCTTCTTCGGGCCTCGTTTCCGTTTAGGCCTACTCGATCCAGATGGCTGAAAATAAAAGAACTATTAATTCCCAACAATCTTGATAAGTAGAGAATTCAAATCATGTTTACATATAATAATTGCTATACCTCGCCTTGTTGCCCATCATTGCCTCCCTCGGCAATTGGTTGTTCCTCATTGCCATCACCAGGCATGTTGAGGTAGATGTCAGTCTGGTTGTGATCGACCTCTTCATTTGGTTGATCGTTCGTACGACCTTGAGCAATCAAGTTCATTTGGTATTCCTCATCCAATCGGGCCTGCTCGTCCTCTAATCGTGCCATTGTAACTAATACAATATAAAAAGAATTATTCTAAG
This sequence comes from Setaria italica, assembly GCF_000263155.2. Classification (NCBI taxonomy): domain Eukaryota; kingdom Viridiplantae; phylum Streptophyta; class Magnoliopsida; order Poales; family Poaceae; genus Setaria; species Setaria italica. Next base: position 34,832,522 of record NC_028451.1, on the reverse strand, counting down.
AAATAGTATGCCGCAACAATTAAAAGAATGACTATAATAAAGAATTAAACACTTGTACAAATTGTTACAATGAATTGCTCATCATCAACAATTTTCTAATATTTTATGCACATTTACTGTAAAAAGAATGGCTATGACTTCTACATATAATTAAAAAAATGTCTAAAAAATGAATGACTAATAGTTAAATCAATAAATAACAAGCTATTCCAAGAAGTAGTAGGAATTTAAAGATTTATTCTAAGAAGTAGTAGGAATAACACTTGTTACAATAAATGACTAAACAAAGAATTATTCTAAGAAGCAGTATGAATTTTACAATTTTCTAGCACTATTCCACTAATTTTACAATTTTCTAGCACTATTTATAAATTTCCTAGCACTACATATATAGATCAAATTTACAATTTTTCTAGAATTTCCTATAAATTACCATGGCACAATCAATGCTGTACATATGTAGCTAAAAATTACAATTAATAGGTTTTTCTAACAATTTATAACTATTTTATCTATATTCTAACATTTTTCCTATTCGTTCTTGCTATTTTAAACTTTTTTAACGTATTCCAAAAATAAAATACTATTTTAATGAATTCTAGAAATAAAAAAGCTGACGTCATCTGACTGCGGACTTACGTCAGCACAGACGAGGCCCTGTTAGCACTAATCTTGACTTAGCACATATGTGTGTGTCGCGTGCAACGCGTGCGTGTGTGTGCGTTCTCGTTAGTCAGTTAGCTTGTTTAGGGAGAGTCCGTGTCAGGCCAGGACGGCCGTGGCCGCGTTCAAGCTATCGTAGTAGGTTCGGCCGGATGGTGCGCGTGTACGGGCTCGCGTTCGCGTCGTGGCCAGTTTCTGTTAGGATTGCAGTTGCAGACTTGCAGGGATGGCTGAATCGTTGGCCATGGTGTCAATAGCGGAAGGGAGCGCGATCTGGCGTGCGAGTGGAGTTGAGGACCGGTTCTTGCGGAGGAGTTTGGTGCTCGGAACGCAGAGAAGGCTGAGTCCGCCGGGGTGGTGCGTGAGTACGCACCGAGCTCGCCGTAGTGGGTTGTGTGGGCGCTGCGACTCCACTGGACCTTTATATGGCCGTGTAATCCTTGTGTAAACTTCTGTTCGAGTCCATTTTGAGTTGATCGGCGGCCGTGGCGTTCGTCGCCTGAAACTACTGTTCATCTTCCTCCTTGCGTCTGTGCGTGAGCGTGAGTGATCTTAGAGCTAGTTCCAACAGGCCCGCGGCTGGCGTGGTGCGGCGGTCGGGAACGGGCGGTGGGGAGGCGCTGGCCGGAAGGGGGCGGGGCGGCACCGGTGCCGGTGTTGGGCTGGGGAGGGGCGGCGACGCCGGTGTCGAGGAAGCCGTGGGAGGCACGCGGCGGCGCGTGGACACAGGGGCAGCGCCGGCGGAGGGGGGCGGCGCGGCGCCGGTGTCGGGGAGGAAGCCGCGGGAGGCGGCGGCGCGTGGACACGGGGGTGGCGCCGGTACGGTGTACGTCGACGGGAGTGGGGCGGCGCGGTGCCGGTGTCGGGAGGGGCGGCACCGGTGTTGGGGAGGAAGCCGGGAGGCGGCGCCGACGATGAGGGCACGCGGCGGTGGCGGGCGCGGTGGGCCGGGGGCGACGGCAGCGGCGGCGAGGGAGGCAGCGGAGGATCCGGAGAGGAAGCAGGGACGTCGCGGCTAAGTGTTGGGGAGGCAGCGGCATGCCGGGCGCTGTGAGGCGGGCCAGCGGATCGCCGTGCCCGTCGTCGCGGCACCACCACCGCCCTTCTTCTTCGCGCCGACCAGCGGCGTTGCCCTGCCACCGGATGATGAGTCGGCGGTCCCGCCCCCCCGGCACTGCCACTCCGCCGCTGGCCACCGTCGTCGTGTTCAAGCTGACGCCGTCGGCATGGCTGTGGATCGCGACCGTGGGGGTCGTCCTCGTCCTTCTCATCTCATGGGCATCGTCGTCTTCTGCGTCAACGAGCAAACCAAGGTGACGACGGCGTTCATAGGCGCGCTCGGAGCTAGAGTGGAGTACCGCAAAGCATTGGCTACCGAGCTAGGAAGGGTCTAGACTCTAGGACTGGGATCGATCAATGTTGCTAGCCAACAACCCAGAGAGCTGGGAACTCATCTGAGAGCTAGCTAGCGTCTAGTTACCTGAACCTGGAGTCCTGAAATGTGATGCGCCGTGCTGTGTACGTGCCTGCTTAGTTCATTCATCCAGCTGATTAAATTTCTAGCTAGGACCCGGAAATGCATTCCTGTTCATGTGCAGTACTCCTCCACTCCACTTTGATGTACTACGTAACAGCTCGTCAATTGACATCTCTCTGTCAATCTATTTCACTGTTACAAGTGTTGCTTTCATTATTGATCTTTATGAAGTGTAGCACTGACCATCTGCTTATCAGTTCCATCAAATGTTCTAGCTCTGACATCCTGGTTGCTGGTATCGGCCGGTCTGAATTCCCTTTCGTGTTGTTTCCTCTTGAGGCGATTCACGCTCTGAGAAATCAACTAGCAGTCAGTTAAGCGGTCGAGCACTCGAGCTCCCAAGTTCATGGTCCACGCACATGTAGTCATGTACAGCTAGGACACTTGCAGCTGCAGCCTGCAGGGCACGGTGCGCGCTGTGAACTATTATTGTGTGCCAGTGGTGGCTTGCATTGCATTTGCATCAAAACGTTCTTGGGGCAGGAGGCTGCGGCAGCTGATATGTGTGCCTGCATTAGGAAGGATGAAATGCACATCCATGCTCATGAGCTCATGCCAACCTTATCTTATCTTTCCTTTGCACCTCAGATGCAGGCTCCCTCCATCCCATTCCAGGAATATAAGGTGAATTTTTGGATATGTTCATGTTCATGGGTGCCACAATCATCACGGTTCATCAAAATTCAAGACTTCCACAAGAAAATACCTCTTTTCGTATGAGATGAAATTCAAATTTCAGAAAATCGCCATAAGCTCTAGATAAACACATATTTTGAACTTCAATGAAGGAGTGCACGGGTTCTCTACCCTCAACCAAGACCACGAGGAGTGCACGGTGGAATGGAACTAGCCGAATCCAAAAAAGGATATGAAGGACTACGATTTCTGATGAGCTAAGTTTCCCTTGTGATCTATAGTGTGGAGACTAATCCAACAAAAAAAAATCATCCATGGTAGTTTAAGCGTTGTTGCACTGAGTTCTGCTAAATGATAAAAAAAATCACTTCAAAAACTTATGAAGAAGACTAATCACTATCTGTGAAAACAAGTGTTTTGCGCAATGGAGTGGCTTTTGCAATAGAGTTGAGTAGAGTAGTAAATATTTACAACAAAACGGCCTATGAGTGCAGCTCAAAATCTAAGTGACATACGTGTGGTTTTTGTCTCCGTTTCGGGCTGTAATTAACGGACCCATGTCAACGGGGCCGGCCGAGTTCAAAGCCGGAATCTAACTCAACCCAGGTCCAATATAAAAAGAAGGGGAGAGAAGGGAAGCGAAGAGAAGAGAGAGAGAAGAGAAGAAGGGAGCACGGCGCGGCGGCCAAAACCCCAAATCCCCTCGACTTGGGAGAAAAAGCCAACCGAATCAGTCGTGCCGGCGGCAATGGCGAAGGGCGGCGGCGATGAGGAGTTCTACCTGCGGTACTACGTGGGGCACAAGGGCAAGTTCGGGCACGAGTTCCTCGAGTTCGAGTTCCGCCCCGACGGCAAGCTCCGGTACGCCAACAACTCCAACTACAAGAACGACACCATGATCCGCAAGGAGGTCTTCGTCTCGCCCTCCGTAGTCCGCGAGGCCAAAAGAATCATCGAGGAGTCGGAGGTTTGTTTGCGGTTTCTTTGTAGTTTGTTCTCCCCTGATTCGATTTTTCGGTCTGTCTACTAGGGTTTATTTGCGTGGAAAGGGAAAAGGCGAGCATTGACTGGTTAATCGCATCGCAGATTATGAAGGAGGACGACGTCAACTGGCCCAAGCCCGACCACATTGGTAGGCAGGAGCTCGAGATCGTTATGGGCAACGAGCACATCTCATTCGCCACCTCCAAGATTGGATCCCTTGTCGATATTCAGACAAGCAACGACCCCGAAGGCCTACGCATCTTCTACTACCTCGTCCAGGTTTTATCCTCATCCCCTTGCCGTGCCTTACGATTTTCGATGCTACTTGATCTTTAATTAAGTAAAAATACACCTATATACATCGTGTAAGATAGTTGATGCGGGTAATATCCTGATGCCAGCTGCAGATACTTGTTCTTAAATAGTTAAATCGAACTGAAAAAGCAATTGGTTAGCAATGTGTGTATGAGCAAATCTGGGAAGTTAACTGCAGATCGTGGTCATTGGGATAAATTGAATTCCTTTGCTCATTTTGAATTAGTGTGACCGGTGAGCAACTCAGTATTCGTATAAGCAATGAGTCAATGACTTTAGTGACTCTTGTGTCCTTGGAGTACAGTTAGTCCTAAGATAATGCATGCTATATGAAGAAAAACCCGTAGAAAGTTAATGCTGAACAAGAATTGAGTGCTCCCGTAGAAAGTTAATGCATGCTCCCTGAGTCCTAAGATAATGCATGCTATATGAAGAAAAACCCGTAGAAAGTTAATGCTGAACAAGAATTGAGTGCTCCCTGAGGCGGACACTGGACAGCACTATTACCATACATGATACAGCCAACAATCTGTGCTGACTGCTGACTGCCTGATTACTTGAGAATTTATTTGTTTTGTGAACGAATATACCTTAGCTCTGCCTGGTTGGATGCCTTGTTTTATTTTGGTGTACAAGGAGCAAACTGTGTTCTAAAAAGCTTGATTCCAGAGAACTGTGAATTGTTTGAATGTGACATACTTGGTGGTCTGAAAAGCTGTTGTATTTCTAGTACCACATGTTTCTTTTTTGTCATTTTGGTGACACTGATCAAGAATAACTTTTTTCTAAGACAAAGTAGCTGTCTTATCCACCCCTGTAATTTGCAGTATGAGCCTTCGGTAGCCTTGAAATAACTGTTATTATCAAGAAACTATCTGTCCACTCTTCATCAACATATTCTGAACTGCACCTCCCAGATGATATTGGATCCTGCAAAAATGCAAATAAGATGCAGTGGAAAAATAGGCACTTCAGGTTATTTCTTAGTATCAGCACTTCGGAAACTTAGCCACTTTACTGTTCCTAACCTAAAAATCTACGTAGATGTAAAAGTGGAATTATTCTGTTGCTCCAATAAGTAGAGTCAATGATGGATGGACTGTCGTTTATTTGAAATTTAGCCAGATGCTCTGAATTTTACACCCAAGATTTGATTGAGCTCTCATTGCTCAAGCATCGTTTACATTGCAATACTTGTTTGAGGTTAGAAAACATCTACCTAGCTAGTTGGTTTGTTGTATGTGAAATTTGCCAGTAGGATATGTAAAGAACTCACAACTGTGAGGCGTGCAGCTAAGATAAATTCATCATGACTCTGTAGGTCATGTTTTTTTCTGCACTGGCTATGTGCATCTTAATTTGATGTCTCTCCTTAATTTATCAAATCCACACCTCTAGTTTAGATGTAACTATATCAGTACACCTTAGGAACTGAGCCTCAGTTCGTGGGACGTGTGGGTATAAAAAAAACACTCCCACATGTCTAAGTTCAAGTCCTCTTCAAGTTGGAATTTGGATGCTATTTCTAATACGCAAAGCCACCCAGTTCCTTTTAGGTTGTTGGTCGAGTAATTTTTATCATCCTTAAAACTTCTGCTGGTTCTGCTTAATGGACACTATTCATGGTTGATGGCATTATAATTCTGGGTCACAGTCATGGGATTTTGTAGTTTTCATCCGATCCAAAGGTAGTGATTTGGAGGCATTAACCCATCCTGACTATATCTGGTTTAAATTCTGTTAGTGCTTGTATTTTTGCAGTGCACAGCACACGACACTCTAAATGTGATCTTTGTTTCTAAATTCTAACTTCTTTCCCCATTTTTTTCCCCCGTGCAGGATCTCAAGTGTTACGTGTTTTCACTGATCAGCCTCCACTTCAAGATCAAGCCAATTCAGTCCTGAGCTACATTCCCTCCCCTAATTCTGTTCTGGCACTGCAAGTTTTCGGGAACCCTGTATCATGTACAATCCTGTGAGCGACATGATGCACTTGAGCACTGGGCGCAACCTTTTGAGCCTGCCTGGGGTTATTGCTGGGATTGTACAGACTGCGAGTTCTGATATTCCTGTTTTTTTTTTCAGTTGGGTGGAGTTTATTATGATGAGTTAATTAAGGTTTTGCCACGCTTACTCTTTTATCTCGTCGATCCAACTGCATAATAGAGTATTCATTTGCAAGTTTGGCTGCTTGTAAAGATCCTACAACACCTTTTTAACTTGATCAGAGAATGTAGATCGGTGGCTCACCGTTTGTTTAGGGTGTGTTTGGTTGCATGCATCACTTGATATATGCATGGATGATCGTGGATGGTGAGGTTCAACCAATTTATTTATACCATATGGTTCACTCCTATTAGTAGAATAAAGTATCAAGTTGAATGACTTCATTCTGGATGGGTTGGTACAATTCACACAACCAAATAAAATGATCATTATTATTTTATAAACCATTCCATACATAAACCAAATGATACAACATACAAGGAACCAAACATATCCCTAGTCTCTGATCTCTGAGCCCGAACGTTCGGTCATTGTTTGCCTACAGAATTGCAGAGAGCTCCTGCTCTGCATGTCAGTGGCCACCCGCTACCCCAGCGCGACACACAACATGGGACACGACACGAGAGAAGGATGTCTTGGGTGGTGCACCACTTATTTGAAGAAAATGGGGAATGGTTTTTCAAAAAAGGAAAATAATTTGTAGTACTACCATCACTACCAAGGAAATTTTGAGCACCTGTGCACAATAAACCTTTTGTACACATTTGGCTAGGAAGCCCGGCCAAGCCGCAGCTCCAAATTGGTGAAAGCCACGCTGCAATGGTTCAACCGTGAACCGTCGTCCACCCCCTTCTACTTCCAGCTACCTGTGCCGCACAGGCACACTCGCACAGTACAGTTGAGCAGTTGCACAATGCAAAAGACGTTGTTGGACGAACGAGGCTGCAACAGGTCATGTGTGTCTGTATTTGGAACGATGAAATGCACATTCATGTGAGGAATTGCTGGTTTTTGCAACATCTTCTTTCCTTTGCAGTTTGCACCTCACAAGCAAGCGGTCCAGAGCCGATATGATGCAGCGAGAAAGGTGAATGAATAGATTTATATAGGATACTAAAATGCCTATCTGAACTTTTGTTAAGGTAAGTGTGTGCTTCATCACTCTTTCGTTTCCATCTGACCAACGAATAACCATGAATGGGATGACCTTGTGTCCTTGTCGATGTGGTCATGGATTTACTTTTCATGCTATGACACCTAGGTGTGGTAGGGTGTTAAGTTAAACCACTTGTGTCAGTAAAAAAACTATAGAGACACTTGTCATTTGGGACCTAAATCCAAATGCATGTTTTGCTATAAGCAAAGCATCCGTTGACGACGCACCATGCATGATCTATCTGATTTCTTTTTTGAGTTACAAGCGCTGCCTAAGCTAGGCCAGCACTGGTAGGATTGATACAAACGCCCTCTGGCGGACTCAACAACCACACGTCTGCCTATGTTTGCATATAGTGAGTTTCTCGCCAGCCCATGCGCATCGATGTTTGACCTCCGCCCTTCCTGGACAATCTCGACAGCTTGAAAGCTAGTCGGTCTTGCCTTGATTTCCCGGATGGTCCCATTGCTTCTTCTTGAACAATCCTGACAACGTTTGCACAATCACTTGCCATCAAAATCCTACACAGAAGAAGTCACTAGCAAGGGCCAACCCTTCCCTGCAAGCCACAACCTCCATCGTTTCTAGCTCCGTTGTCCCCTCCGTGACCACAGCCGAAGCTCCCAGGAAAGCTCCAATTATGTCGCGTGCCACTGCTGCCACTGAGCCTTGGCTCGAGTTTTTTGATATGGATGCATCGACGTTGATCTTCACAAATCCTGTTGCATGATCTATCTGATGGATCTGCAGTCGCAAGATGCTGGTGGGCTGTGCTCAAACTGGGCCGAGCGGCCGCTATTCACAAGCCCAAGGCCAATAACAAGCAGAGACGGCCCGCTGGGTGCAGCGAAGCCAGAGCCCACGGCACCAGAGGATTACACCTATTATTCCCTCCGTTTCAAATTACAAATTATTTTATCGTTGTCCTAAGTCAAATTAACTTTTATAATTTTGATAAAATTATAGAAAAATATACTAACATCGAAAATATGAAACAATCTACGTATATATAGCCTTTGTGAAAGTATGTCAGGTAGAGCTCGTCTCTAGCAAGATCGATGTTCATGCAAATCACGAGTTGTATTCTAACACGGCCATGTTCCGAGTCCGTGATAATCACGTCCCGTTTGTAACCCATGAGTCGGACTCGATCTGTAATGAGCTCTGCCACATAAATAGAAAGCGGCAGACCTATGTTCTAGGGCGCACCTTCCAAATATTGTTTACAGCCTTGACAGTGAAGTGATCCTGTTCCTGTGTGACTGTGTCAGTGCGCGCGCCTTCTCTGCTAGCCTCTGGTGTGCCGAGTGTCGCTTGCTCGCTTCACGATGCCACGAGCTCTCGCCTCCGGTGCTTCTGCAGCCGCAGCCGTAGCGGCCGGCTTCGGGCCGCTGCCGCCGTGGCTCGGGGTGCTGGGCGTGGCCCTGGTCTCCGTCTGGGCCTTCTCGCTAGCCGTCCTCCTCTGCGGCCAGCGCTCGGAGAAGAAGAAGAACAAGGCAGAAAGCTAACACCGCGCCGCGCGCGGCGACAACTACGACTTCGTCGACGCCATCGACGACTGGTGGTAACAATGACGCCCTTTTTTTTTCGCTGCGCTAGCTGGAGCTTCAGCTAGCGCTGGCCTGTTACGGCGGAGGTGGATGTGGTGGCGGTGGTGGCTGTGGCGGCGTCGGTGGAGGCTGTGGTGGTGGCGGCTGCGGCTGCGGAGGCTGTGGTGGCGGTGGCTGCGGCAGCTGCTAGAGCTCGACGCATGCGTTAGCTAGCTGGCATGCAGGTTGTCATCATGGATTAATATTAGGATTATTTAAGGGACTCTCTGGAGTATGGATCCCCGTTCCTAGTTGTTGATCACTAGCTAGTTGTCAAAACATGAGACAGTGATCGAATTCCTATGTGTATGAAAAGCTCTGTCGACTGATGGCTCCTCAACAAACCATTTGCAGGAGTGGATCATAGGACGACCCGCTCCTGGAAATAGGGATGATTTCAAAGGGTGGACGATGGGGTGATCCGCTTCTGAAAATCACAATTTGCAGGACACGGGGAACCCCATTGCCCGCATCTAGAAATAGCCTCCATTTTCAGGGATGGGTAAGGGCATCACAGGCTCCCGAAAATTATTTCAAAGGGTGGGTGATGACGTGGCCCGTCCCTAAAAATGGGTACAATACTTGATGCATGAATGCACTAGGGACATCCTCAGCAGAACACTTGGCATAGTGCCTCACTGCCTTTTAATGTGACTATGGCAAGAAATAAGCTCACAAAAATATAAACCGTAGCTCACAAAAATGAGTGTCACATATAAACCAACAGATAAGTCATGTCACAACTCAACATACCCACAACCATCCCTCACAACAGATAAGACATGTCACATTACATATGAAGTTCATAGATTACAACTCAACATAACCAAATGACAAATTCCACATAATAGAAACAGAACCAAGATTCATTGACAAGTAGCACTACTACACTATCCATTTCTTCACTTAGCATTAACTACTCCTGAGGCAAAGATCCTAAACATGACACCTACAATCAAGGTCACAACAACAGTAATGGCAGCCATGTTGCATCCATCCCCAGCAGCTTTGTTTTTCTTCCCCAGAAGATGCTTCAACTCTCCCACTTCCAACTTCAGTTCATTAACATGTCCTTTCATTTCTCCACACTGGATCTTCAATTCACACATCTCCATCTTCATATCACAATTTGCTAGTTTTATCTGACTTATCTCATTCAACAAACCAGTGCTTGCCGACAGCTGAGGAGGCTAAAATCCAACACTTGACTGAGCTACTGTTGTTCCTGAAGCAGTACCTGCCAATTGATAGTTTGGAGGCACCAAATGAGGAAATTTTTCCTTCAAATGGTTCAAGTACTGAGGCTCAAACCAGTAATGGTCACATGTTCTAGATCTCCCTACACCAACAACACAAATGCAAGTCAACCCTATGGTTCCAACACGGTTGATTCCATGATGTTAGGGTTGCAATCTTACCTTAATGTTGTTGGGGCACTTGTAGAAGATGTAGCCCCCATTGCTCCTGAGCCAAATCACCCTGATTCCACACTTATGGCAGTTGACGATAGGGAGTGGCATGAACTAGTTGCGGCTTGGTACCGACGATGGGTAGCTGCTCGACATGACCTTTACTTGCTTGTTCTCAACAGATGTCAAGGAGCTAGAGGATGACGAGAAGGTCGACAGCTTGCCTTACCTCCCTTGTCCTCCTCTGCGGTGGCGGAAACTATGGCAGCGTGCGGCGGCGGAAGCTGTGGCGGCCTCACTGCGGCAGCACCGATGGAAGCTTGGCGTCGTGGCAAGTCAGTGGCAGCAGCTGTGCCCACTAGGATGGAGGTGCCACAGGAGGAGGGGAGGGGGCGTGGCATTGTGGCACGGCGGTGGAGACATCACGAGGAGGCGCTGCAGTGGCGGAGCTCGTGAGGGAGGGGAGTGGCACTGGAGCGGGGGCGGAGGGAGGGGTTGGGAAAATTTTGGCAGCCTAACAGCATCCTACAGGCTTCTCAAAAGATTTGGCTAAGTACAGGGTGGCATTAGTAGGGGCGGGTGACGCCACCACCCGCCCTTGGAAAGGATTTCTAGGGCGGGTGACGCCATCACCCGCACCTGGAATCATTTCTCCATTTTTATTTTTCTTCTAAAATATAATTTGGAGCTATTAAATGATCTGAAAGGCAAAAGTTGTCAATTGCAAAGTTTAAAGTCTCGTTGAGCTCTACAATTTTGATATAAAGTTTGTATTCATCCGAGATGAAATGAAAAAGTTTGTATTCCAAAAAATACATCCACATGTACTCACACATGTACTCATACATATGCTCATTTATTTTATATATAATTATATACATTTAGACCTTGTTGAGTGTTACAACTTTCGAATAGTGATTCTCTATAACCGAAATCGTTTCAGGGGTGGGTGATGGTGTCACCCGCCCCTGCTAAATGGCAGCCTATATATGTGGCTCCCGCTGTGACTTAGCCAGATTTTTGGAGGAGGCATCGGGATGCCGTGAGGCTGCTTAAA